>NW_018128107.1:120475-141078 GCF_001952655.1 Monopterus albus | reverse complement strand
ACATCCTTTTTAATTTAAAATATGGAACACAAAGAAAATGACATCAAATTAAAGAACTGTGGTGCCTCTAATGGCAACATGTGTCAGTGTTCATGGCAGTTGTTTTAGGAAAATTTGTCTGGTTGATTATCCATAGATATGAGGTAGGCTAAAAGTACCGAACGCTAACTACCCCAGTGTCAGTGTCCACTAAAGGTAAACCACAATTGTGCCAGCTTTAAAAAAAAACACACAATGAAGGAATCCTTTTTCTTACCTTTTCTACACCCTTCTTTGTCTCCTCCTCTCTCGCTGGCTGCTATAGGGCCCCTAGGGACGAGTGGGCTGCCGCTCAGAGTCCTGGCACAGGAAGACAGGCCCATATCCTTGGTGATGGCTCTGTGTTTCTGTGGTGACAGGTGTTTCCGCTCAGAGCGGACAGCAGTGTTTGTCAGGAAGTGTTTGGATGGGGTGCAGAGTCCAAACGCAGCTCAAGTGTTGATGGCTGTGAGGGGTGGGTTCAATGAAACAGTGTTAGTGAGTTGTCTGTCTGTCAGTGGCTGTCAGGACGAGAGAGTCAAGTGCCTGTGTGTGTATGCTTGTCTCATGGCTCTGTAGGTGTGTTTTTATGTAGAAATAAGGTTTGCTGCATTTTAAAATAATTTTCCAAAAATGACTGCATGGCTGATGTTGTAGAGACTGCTATCAAAAAGTGACTTATATCTCCCATTAATTTGAGCCTTAGTCCTTCTAAGGTACTTGTATAGACCTTGTCACTGAGCATACAGGCAGCCACTGACATCCCCTTCGAATTCCCGCACTTCACACCTAATTGTCTCACTCTAGTGTTCAGCCTCTCATTGAAACTCTGGCATCACAACACAGCTAGCTGAAAGGAGACGGATCTTTTTTAGATACTTGCCATCTTTGCCTCCAGCTGACTAGCTTCCCATAAGACAAACGGAAAACAAAGAGATGAGCGGCACTCAATAAACTCATAACAATCTCCATTCACTCCTCTTGTGTCTCCGCCATCTTGTGTCTCCCAGCTTCTCTCGATCGTCTCTCTATTGTTTCTCCCTATAGCTAATTGGCAGCAGTGTTTTAATTCTCCTCGTGCCCCCACCCCCTTCTTGTTAAGTGATGAGTTGTTGGCAGGGGATCAAAGGGGAGCGGTGCCCACGGTGCACCATGCCCGTCACTACCTGGTGGCACACATGAGCGTTGGAACCGGCTCTGTGCCAAGGCGCCACAGGCCTGTGCCACAGGGACATGCTGCCAAGAGGCAGAGGTCAGCATGAGTGTGTGTGCATGTTTGTGTGTAAGGATGGGCGAGTTGGGAGGGTGGTGTGTCTCTGTGCACTTCCTAACAGAAGATTCAATTTCACAACTCTCTTTGTGGCTCTCTGTCTGTCTGTCTGCATATCTCTTTCTCACATGCCCCTCTCCCTTCTTGTTGCAGACCAACAGCAGGTTGAAGCAGATTGAGAAGGAGTACAGTCAGAAGCTTGCCAAGTCTGCCCAGGTAATCAGTTTTCTCTTTTACCCTTTTCCCCCTCTTTCATTTTACATTCCGCTTTTTCCTCTGAAATGCTTGAAATGTTGGATAAATGTACTGATGGGAGAGGTGAGGAAAAACACCTCAAAACACACACACACACACACTAGTAAAGACACCTAGCTTCCCATCATGCCCTTAGTGAACAAGAAGGTGCACAAACACACCCCATATCTGGCATGAGATTTGTGCAAGACTGCCTCAAATCTGTGCAGAAAACATAGACTCATTTTTTACAATCAGAACATCTAAAGCTCTTCTGTCTGGTTTTTCTCTTTGCTTTTCTTATTCTCTTTCATTCCTCTGTCCAGATGTGACTGCCTGAAAAACCTTCCTTTGCCACTTGAACACAGTTGTGTGAAGTCAGGTTTTCAGGCGTCATGCTATACTACAGCTACTACTACTACTCTGTATGCCTGGTAGCCTTAGGTAATAATTCATATTTGCAAGTAAAGCTGCACTAATCAATATGTTTATAACAATGAACCAAATATCTTTGTGTTTTTTGAAAGGGGTTGTCATGGGCTAGACAGGTTAAGTATTAAACTTATCAGGTGTTCAAAAAGGCAACTTCAGATTGCTGCTGTTGTTGCTGTGTCTCCTGAATGTCATTCACACATGAAATACACTGCTATGTTGGTCCCCTTACTAGTATCCTTCCTCTCTTGCTTGTCTCTAATAGCTCTTTATTCCATCTCCATACCTGTTTCTCTTCAGACCATGGTATGGTCCAACCCCAGTTGAGGGCCATATGTTTAACCGTATTGCCAGTCCCCTCAGAGTGAATCCATTTAAAACTGACATCATTCTTTTTCTCCACTCTGGAATATAACATCCTGGGACACTTTCTGTCATTCAGCGAGATGTCTTAGAAAGTTCAGGCAGCTTTTACCAGTTTAAAAGATCCAGAGCAGATCCAGAGCACCTTAAGTACTGTTTACATTACAAAAGAAAAGCGTTTTCTCCTTGATTATGTAGCAGGCTAAAATATCACAATCATTTGGCCGTAATTGCACCTCGTTACCCAAAGCTGAGGAAGAGAGGGGGTTTGCTGTTTTTCTTTCTTTCTTCTATTCTTTAAACCCCACCCCCACTTTGGGCTGGCTGGCAAAGGCTCCGAGTTGAAAGCGGGGTTGACAAGCAGATGTTGTGAGAGAACGGTAGCTTATTAGGTTACACAATGCTCAACTTCAAAAGAAGTCGGAAGCTGTGCGAAAGTTCAGCCGTGTTTGCCTGTTTTGGCGGTGCGGTACGCCACCGGCGACAAAGCAACAAGTGATTAATCCTCTGTTTGGGGGACACAAAGTTGGCACAGGTTCAGCAAACAACACTCTCTCTGACATTAATGCAAAGTCTCTGTGTGCTAACATTAATATGCATGATTAATGCAGGCTATTTGTCATGGGATTGGGCAGCTTTGTTTTAGAAGGTAAAGGTGGAACGGAGGGGTTTTTGTTGCCTACCCCTTGGGGCAAGTCAGTCAAATGTAAACAAGAGGCCTTTGAGCCTCAAAGGCTAACCCCAGTTGTTAACCCCTCAATGTCTGACAGGGGACATCACTCTTGCATGGCTAATAACCCAATTAAAAACATACCATGCTATACATGATCCAAAGGGGACTGGAGATACACCATAGAAGGGTATATGTTTATGTGCGTGCACATACACACACCCCTCTCTCTTGCACATTATCTCTTTGCTTTTGTCTCTCTTTCACTGCCTCTCTCATTCACACACACATACACAGACCCTCCTAATTAGTGTCTCTCCAATCCAGTCCTGTGTGTTAAGCATCTGGCTGTGAGTGGTCCTCCTGGGTGACCTGTGAACCGACAGGGCTGTGCTTTTCCCAATTAATGATCAGGCTATTGTGGGTGGTTGCTGTGGTACTAGTGGGAGATCATTACTTTATCCCTGACCATCCAGGGAGTAGGTAAGAGATGGAGAGAGTTTACAGAATACACAGTGCATGAGAAGCCCATGTTCTGGAGGAAAAAGGTTGAATTTACTGGCCGGGTGTGTTGAACACATGCGGAATTTGACTCCCGTACAGTGGCTCTCAATGTGCATGTACGATAAGACTGAGAGAACAAGAAAAGAAAAAGAAGGCGCAAACAAGAAAAAGGAATGTGCAAATATAAATATAAAGCACTTATAAAATACATATGCACACAGTTTAAATGGAGCTCTGTTATACTGTCATGGGTTAAGTGTTCATCAGTGTGATGGCCCAGGGGAAGAAACCGTCCATGTGTCCGGTTGTTTTGGCGTACAGTGGCCTGTAGTGCCGTCCAGAGGGGAGGACTTCAAGCTGTTTGTGTCTGGGGTATGAGGGGTCTGCAGAAATCTTCTCCCCAGTGATTCTTTCTGTAGTCCTGAATGTCCGCTGGAGTCTGTTCCTGTCCAAACCAGACAGTGATGGATGAGCAGAGAACAGACTCGATGATTCCTTTGTAGAACTGTATCAGCCACTCCTGGGGCAGGTTGAGCTTCCTGAGCTGGCGCAGGAAGTACTACAGTGTTGCTGAGTATGCTTTAGGCAGGACGGGGGTCACACCGTCTGTACCTGGTGCCTTTCTGAGCTTTTGTTTTTTAAAAAGGCCGCACACATCCTTTTCACAGATCTTCAGGGGTGGGGGGCTGGGGGAAAGGAGGTGATCATAGGGGAAGCAGCCGCTGGGTCCAAGGTGAGGTGGATGAGGAGTGTGGAGTTCTGCTTTTCAAAACTTCTCAAAAGTAAAACACATTCAGGTCATCTGCCAGGTGATGGTCTTCCACAGCAGGGGGGGGGCTGTAGCCAGTGATGTTCTGTAGGCTTCTTCACACAGACAAGAGGTCACTGGCTAGCCAGTGGTCTCCTAGGTTTTTTTTGCTACAGTGATCTCCCTTGTCCTTGTGTGCCTGGCCTGCCTGTACACGATCCTGTCCCCACTGCGTATGCAAAGAAACCTCATTTATTTTAGCACAGTACCAATATTAAGTTCCACAAACAGTGTTCACATATGCCCTCTTAAACAGGATCTGTTATTGTAGTTGGCATTTAGTTGCTTAAGATTTGTTAGCAGGTATCTATCTAGCTGTTATTTTAGCCAATCAGAAGACTTGAGCCAGGCTGTCACACACATACGTATCTTCATGTTTTCAATGGTGACCATCATTCTATGGCCTTAGGCATTTACCTCTCTGTTTACAAGAAGGCAAATAAAGACCAGATCTGCTCTTTTTTTTTCTTTTTTTACCTCAGGTTCATGGAGAGGCAAGTCTGCCTTTAGCTCTAAACAGAGATGCTAGCAACCTGGAAAAATAGACATCTCGCCAGAGCAATTATAGACTTAAAAAGGCCTGGCTGGCTATCAGACAGAGAAGAAGGTGCTGTGGTGTATAAATACAGGAATAACAAGACAGACAGCTGAGCTGACTAGTATAGAGTGCCGCCACCGCCCCAGGCTGAAGACCAGGAGATGCAAGGAATCCATATCTCAAAATAATTATTACACCCAGAAATGATGTTCCCATAATAATGTGTCATTTGTGGCTTTCATGTGGCTCTCCCACTGACAAAATAAGTCTAATCTCCCTCTCATCCCTCTCTCTCTCTCTCTCTCTCTCTCTCTCTCTCTCTCTCTTATTCTCCCACCCCACCCCACCCCATTTGTGTTTGACCTGTACCACTCTTAACGCCCATACTCCCACACACAGTATTAGGGGCTAGTCCTCCAGAGTTTGAACATGATAAACAATTATCTGTCTAGCCCAAAGCTAGCAGCAGCTAGCCCCCCCTCCCACCTCCTTCTCTCTCTTTCCCCCTCTCTCCCTTCCTCTCCCTTTCTCTTTTACTCTCTCTCATGTTTCCTCTGCCTTTCCCTTTCCCTTAAACAGAATGTTAATTTTGACAGTAGGATTTCAAAGCAGAGGCAGCTCCTTTTCATCTTTGCGTGCACCACAAGTTCACCAACACAAAGTCACTCGGCTCTTCCAAAAGGAAGTTGTTTTTCCTACCTATCTGTTATATATATATATCTTTCTCTCTTTTTTCTTTGCTCTCTCTGGCTTCTGTATTGTCTCAGAAAGGACATAAGACATGAGACTCTGGGTTTCAAGGTGATTGTTACTGTCATCCAAACCATTACAAATGTGAAATGCATTTTCCCTTTGGTATATGTCATTTTGTGAGACAAGTAAAATTAAGTAAGCCAGCATGCACTTTGCATCTGGCAACAGCTTTTCCCTCTGCTGTGACTGTTTTACTGCATCACTTCTTTCAAACATAAGCATAAACGAGTACATATGATTCTCTACTCCACCTATTTGTCATTATGGCAACTCATCTTTTTGTGTGTGTTAGTCTTTTTACACACATGAGGAATAATCCAAATCAAGAATTATGAGTGAACATTCATTTTTTTCCCACCCATAGCGAATCGCAGAGCTACAAACATCTGTATGTGACGCAAAGGAGGAGGCTGTTCGTCTGCAGCAGGCCATGGAGAGGCAGCTAGAGGAGGCCAACTCTCGGTGGGATAAGGAGAGGAGGACAATCACTCACCATGCCGATTCGGCCAACAAGGTCAGTGTTGGGCACTTAGAGACCAATTACCTAATCACTCTTAATAATTGCATTTATCAAAATTGATAATGCGACAGACAAAATTAAAAATAGGTTTGCAATAACCCAACTCCCCCAGAAATCAGAGATTAGATAAGTTGTGTACTAAGTTAATGATCAGGGTTGTGTTGTCTTTTTACCTGAGTGCATGTATGTAAATATACCAGCTCACTCTAAGTGAGGGGAGTAAAACATGAACCACTGGCAACATCTGCACTCCACTTCGGTCACTCTTCAAGCCAGCTACTATTTCATGGGTTTCACCTATCTTCCCATCTCCTGTCTGCATCTCCTATCAGTTTCACATACTGGCTGTCCTTTACACTTTAAAAAGGGGTGCGGGTGTCAGTAAAGACCATCCTCAAAAAAAGCTTTGTATGGATTTGACTTTTATAGAGCAGACACAGGTCTCTTTTCTTTTACTGAAGCACGGTCACAGTTGGTATGCACGTGCTCTGTGATTTTTATGGCTAGCTGCAAACTCCATAGTGTCCTTCAGCGGTTTATGTGCTCTGTGTCTGGCTAAACCTTATAAATCTGTCTGCTGCACCCCACTTCTTAAGTCAGAGTCATTCTTTGTTACAGTTAAACTTTACACTCAAGCAGTTTATTTCTCATTAACATTTTTAAATATATTAAAATATTTATTAGAGATTATAATTGAAAATCATTTCTTTGTTCCTGTCTGACTTTTTCCTTTACCTAAAAATTGACACTAGATTAGTAAAAGTTTTAACTCACCTGTTATGTTCATTTCTCAGGAACAGTAGTGATGTTCCTGGATTAATTTTACCAATATTAACCATTTCAATCACTATTTAGTGCAATGGTGTTGTTTACCTCTCACAGATTATGGTTCAGTGAGGATAATGCACTCGTTTTTCATAAAAAATGCATGTTAAAACTTTTTTAATGTATATTGGAAAGACCTACATATAAAATACATTATTTGTACATGACATTGATTTTTTGCAATCTTTTCTTTTTATGAAGTGATGTTAAATTAACATGAGACACCTCTTCTGTTCAGGGTCAAAATATGTAGATGAAACAATATTTATTCATTCGGTTCTTTTCTCTGATTGTCATCCTCCTCCATGCAGATTCCTCATTTTGGAATCGCAGGATCATTTCTTCTGCCCCAGCAACCACACAGGGACACAGTGGCAGTTGATTGGGTGTGGCTCACTAAATAAAGAGCTGTTGTGTCTGGGATCAGGACAAGTTTCCGAACACAACCTTGTCTGTTTGCGGTTTCAGCTGCCACATACAGTAAGGAGCCAGATCAGTTGGTCTCCCTTTCTGTCTCCTCTCCTTCCAGGGCCTGGTAGCTCATGTCCCCCTTGCTCAGACCTGGGCTTTCTCCTAAAGCAGGCAGCTGGCTCCGAAATGGGTAACCCCAGCCCTGCCCCACACCCCTGAAATGTCTCATCTTTTGTTGCTCTACATACAAGATTGAGAGTAGAGGCTGATGGCGAGTCTGTGGTCCAAATCATTCAGTCCAGATCCCTCACAAAATCATTCTTCTTACCCAAGCTGAGCTAATTTTGGTAAATTTAGTTCTCTTTCAAAGTTTCTCTCTGATCTGACACATTCCTCCTAACAGTATGCACAAGTCATTTTAATAGGACTTGGTGATGCAAAACTAAATGCATGCAGGCACGGTAGAAAATGAGCTGCTAATTTTGTTTACACTTAAGTGACTTAATGAACTCACTATTCAGTCATGAGTAATTTATTTAATACAGTCTTTATATTTTCATCCGACGGAAAGCTTTGTGTATAACACTGAGACAGCAGTTACCTATTCAATCTTTCCTTCCATAGTTACAGTGCATACATTTATTTACACATTCAGTTTTTCATTAATCCAATATTTTCTATCATTTCCATGTTTATTACTATGCTATCGGGGTTTTGTGGAGGCTTAAATGTCACTTTAAAGGAGACTTGCTGACACTGTAGCTGGCTACTCTCGCTCATATTTTAGCTTTGTTGCTTGTAATCTAACTGTAAAATGACACAACACATGCCGTCTCCCCTGTTGTAGGCTGTGTTACAAGGCACAGGCCTTGGCATCTGTGTTGGGAGCAGACAAAGGCTTTCTGTTTCAATGATCTGTGGCCTCATTAGTATGATCCCCCCTGTATTAACCACCTGCAGATGAGACTCCAATTAATTGAAGAATTGCTTATTTAAAGGCCAGACATGAGGGGAAGAAGAGAATTGATAGGAGAGGGGAAACCGGTCAAATAGCAAATGAAGAGAAAATATAAGCTATTAAGATATAAAACAGAGTTGGTGGAAACTTGAAAGCAGATGGAGAGGTGAGGGGTGAGATGGTAAACAGTGAAGGGGAAGAAAGGGTGAGGCAAAGAAAGGATTGAGGAACTGTGTGAGGGTTAGTACAGCAAACAGAAGGACAAGGGAAGAAAGAAAAAAGAAATAGAGAGCTGTCAGTGGGCCATCGGAGGGAGTGTGTCGCCCGCTGACATTGTTTCCATGCTGCTCACTTCAAAGGGCTGGGATTATGAAGAGAGCGAGGGGCTTCAGACAATGGGACAGAAAGAAAATAACATCAAAGTTAGCCCCGCATTTGAATTGGGATAATCCCAAAACAGTTGTTCTGAATGCATGCTGCACCGGATCAGATGTCTGTTTATTTTCCTAGCCGGTCCCATTCTACTGTTTCTAACCTGAATTTAGCTCCTTCTCTGGCTCTACTGTACTTGAGCGACTTTTTAAATGTGGGTGTTAACTGCAGAGACCTTTGTAAAGCCCTTTTTAGAACAAGGGTAGTACAGTTAGCTATGCACATTATCTGGGTTGTGTGTGAGTGCGTGTGTGTGTGTCTATGTGATGTTTAGGTGGAGAAGTGTTTTTTTGGTGTTGTGTGTGGAGCGTGTTATACAATGTCCATGTGTGTGTGTGTTTGTGCACCTGGTATTACTGACACTGTGGTCATTGAAACAGTTAACACACTCACATTGTTGGGACTGGTGACATACACAAAGGGACATGGTGTTGCCACTTCCCTCGACTGTGTAGAAGTGAAGCCAAAATATCATGACTACACCAGCTGCCATCTTGCTTTTTTTAAGCATAAACTTTCAGCATGTTAAGCATAAACTTTATTGCCAAGTATTATCAAAAATGCAAGTAATTTGGCATATCGGGCCAGTGGCCCCCGATGAGCGCAGCAATACAAAACCAAAATCACAAGTAAAAGAACAAATACAAACCATATTCTGCACAGAAGCGACCAGAGGTGGAGAGAGCATCAGGCTGCTAATCAAAGCTGTCAAATCAACTGAAAACCACCTGTTAATATCATCAAATAACTTATTAAAAACAAACTCCTTACCAAGAAAATGACCACTTGTACACACATCCGTGAGATAATATGTGCCAAAAACAATGGCTTCTGGGAAAATTTTATTTGGTTTGTACTTTGAGTTCTTAGCTTGGCTTAGGTCTCATCCACTAACATGGAAGGGGCCAAATGTATGGCCTATACCACAGCCAACCACCAGGGGGTGCTTCGAGGTGGCTTCACTTCTGAAAGCCCTTAGCCTGTCCATGCTTTTTATAGTCAGTGGTGGGGGCCTGATGCTTGATGCATCCCACCATGTAAATCATTGAATTTTAGGGAGACAACTTAGTTTAAGGGTTAGGTGAAGTTATGTTAAGGGTTAGACTTTGGTCAGTGGTTATTGTTAAGGTTAAACTAAGTCTCCTGGAAATTAATGTAAGTCAATATAAAGACTCCACAAGAAATGGAAACAAACTTGGATGTGTGTGTGTGTGTGTGTGTGTGTGTGTGTGTGTGTGTGTGTGTGTGTGTGTGTGTGTGTGTGTGTGTGTGTGTGTGTACAGGCGGGAATGCCTGAGTGTGGCCGCCAGTGTGTTGTCACAGACAGGGACACTGGCTTTGCATTGCTTCTGCCCTACTTAGTTTGAATAGTAAACAGATTAAATATCAAAGTGAGCGTTGCGTACTGTTGCAGACTTCAATCCACATGTTGGTTAGTGCAATGCCCTGGTCCAGATTGAGCAGACAGGCTAGTGAGGCATCAAGTAGCCTTGCTGTTTTGACTTTCTGATGTGAATTTAAAGCCCCATTAGATGTTTTATATTAACATTAAATGTAATTGCTCCTTCTTTAGTGAACAGTCTTTTTATGTGGGGAAACCCAGGTCTGCAGCTTTTAGCCACATATATCTCATTTGTTTCTCTGCAGTTCATGTGCAGTTGTATGGTTGCAAGGTTCAGTAATATGCAAGTGGACTAAATATAAACACATCCATCAGGAACAGGAGGTTGCAGGGTAACACACTGGATAGTAAATAAAAAGCTGGTGTTTTGCAAATTCCCCTCCTGACTTCCTGCCATTGTTTCCTATGCACAATCTCTCGTGCTGCTGTGGTCAGAGTAGGCAGTGGGCCACTATTCCTGATCCAGTTAAATATAGGTCACCAATTATCTCAAAACAGTAGGCAAGGCAGGACTGGGCAGTTTTAATGTACTGGAACAGGGCCAGTGTCAAAGGACTGTGGAAGGTGAAAGCAAGATGAAAGCGTCATATTTGCTTTCATCTGTCCAGTCTGTTCATAACAGGTAAGGGGACTGGGAACCAATATGGAGGAAGACAGTGTAGCCCACTGGGACATAGCAGAATATTCACTTCCTGATGTCGTGTGTTTCTTGGTGAAGCATTTCTATTTGTGGATCGATTTTCTTTTTGATGAGACAGAGGTTTGAGGTGAATGTGAAGTTTAATTGTGTGGTTATAGGGACAACTTGAGTGCATGTTGTGTGTTTGTGGTGCTGTGTGCACAGGCAGGGTTTTTGTCTGTGTAAGCATGTGAATGTGCGAGAGTGTGTCTGTATGAGTGTGCATGTGTACTTGCCTGAAATGTGCAGCTGCCAAATCTGACAGAACTCAAGCCCACATTAGCCTGCCAAGAGAAAGGTACAAAGACACACACACACACACACACACACAGGCCTTGTCTTCTCTCTCTCAGGCCCTGTCTCTCCAAGTCTGTATCTTCGAACTCTATCTCAAACTCTCTTTCTCCACATACACATGCACAAGCACACATGCTCACCTCACCCTGCCAAAAGGGAGAGGTGGCTGGTGAATAAACAATGGCACTCCGCCCATAGTGTCACCCGCCTGGGCTTTGATCAGCACCGCTGTTCCTGCTCCCCACAGCAGTGCTTCCTGTCTTTCTGCTTGCTGAATGCTGCCATGCACATACACACGTGCACACACACGCGCGCCTTTAAAATAGTGTTCATGTTTCATTCTTATACCTGGGCCTGCGTACACCAGCTCCCTCTCTCCTATATTCTTCTCACTAGGTCTTTATCAGACTCGCACACCAACATAGCTTTGAGTTAGTGCCCTTGTCTACATCTTCCAGTGGTGGTGCATTCTCTAACATACACCCACATATAGTCAGTGTTTTCACACATGTACACTGAGACAGAGATACTTTTGGTCCAGGCCCATCCAGGAGTAACTTCTAGTGCAAGTCAAAGAGAACGTCCTGTTGTAGTGTCCTCTGGGTGACAGCAGACACATTACATAATGCAACAGTGAACGCTGTTGCTCTCTGTTTGACGATGAGAGTGAATATATGGGGTGCACTGTTCTATGTGCAGCAGACACCGTGATGTGTACATTCCTTTGTCAAACTTAGATGAAGTCCATGTGATCTTGGTGCTTAGCTTTTATGCATTTGTACCAGTAATGAGGGACAAGACTCCTGTGTGCACACACAGCCAAACAAAGGTGCACACATTCAAGGGGGCTAGTTGCAGCAGCTGCAGTTTGTGTGTAGTTCTTTAGTTATATATGCATTAGTTTCTGAGGGGGTTGAAAGGATGACTTTGCCTGTGGGAAGGAATGGCAGCAGTGGATCAAGAACAGGTGTGTACTCTCTGGTACAGAGGCAAATAGCTGCTTCAGTTGTGTGCGTGTGTGTGTGTGTGTGTGTCTTCTGTGCTCATATGTCTGTTCACATCCAAGTTGTTCAACACATATCCATGTTCTTTGTGTCAACCTTGAGCAGAGCATTTGTTTACTGAATTTGTTAAGCCATCTGTGTTTCTGTCACTTTCGTCTTTTTCTGTGTGTGTGTGTCGGTGTAAGTACTGCTTTCACAATTGTCATTTTTAGTGTTTATTAGTGTGTAAGTGAATTAAGATGGTTTTCCAGCCTTAGCATTTACTCAAATGGCTCCCTGTAAAATAAAAGGATGCAGCTGCAGGTCTCACTGAGTATGAACACCTCAGTCCATAGCTCTGGTCAGACTCTTCTATGACTTCAGACGAGTCATTGGTTTGCAATGATCAATAAACCAAAATGGTTCCTCCAGGTATAAAGTTGTGGGCACGTCTTCTTAACTCCCATGTGCTGGTTGTACTGAACACAGTTTGAAATGGTGGAGAGATAAGATAAAAATATAATATGTAAAAATATTAACCATTAGCAAAGCAAAGAGATTTACATATATTGTTATCTCGGGCGTTAGCTGACTGAATAATGGTCTCGGTGCGAGAGGATTCCATTGTCTTGTTCTTCTGAGTTAGTTCAGGAGTTGGAAGTTGCTTATTGCTGTGTTTAAATTTTTTTTTACCATGCTGGTCCCAGCCAAAAGGACCAAAATACCTTGAAACCACTGAACAACCAATTGCCATCATGTGCTGTCTTTAGCATGGCTGCTGCTGTTTTCAGTCTAGTGTAATTCACAAGACCTGTGTTTTTGCACAGTTATAGCTAAAATGATAACTCTTTTTGTGGAGTCCTTTCCCTTGTGTGGCCATTGTGCTCTTAAGTCTTGAAAGGATTAAAGAGAATGTAGCGCTGTAAGCAAGGCTCCCAGTTCAGGCCTGTTTTGTCCTTTATATGTGTTGGTTTCAGCTTGAATGTCTCATCTTGGTACTGTATATGTACAGTATGTGTGAAGGCATGGATCTCCCACCCCCCTCATTCTGGCTTTCTGTATGTATCTATATAAGCACCCATCTGCCTTCACATTTGTTTGTCTGTGTGCAGGCATCTCGACATGTGTGCCTGGTGTTGGCTGACTGATGACTTTTCCGGCTGTGGGCATTTTCCCAGCAGTGTTTGATCCACATATCAGAGGAGGTGGAAGTAGGAGAGATATCATTCAGCTCATAGAGGCCATACTGCATTCGCAGACAACAAACGGAAATTGCTTATTAAACCACAGGGCTAATGTTAAGTACAAAGAAACTATGACAGCCTAATGTCTTGTGTTTCCCCATTTGAAGAAACCCATGCGTAGTTAAAGTTGTGGGATGACTCACTAAGCCAGCATAAAAGAACTAGCAGCGACATAGGCTGACTGTTGTGTCACCTCACGTCGCCTGTGTCTCGGCTAGTCAGCTTGAAAAAGTGACACTTGAACACACTGCAAAGACTACAGCCAAAGGCCAACTAGTATTTATGATCTGTGCCTTCATGAGAGAAATAACTCCCGCTACCAGCAGGTGGCAGTATCTGTATTCACTATTCAGAAAGGGAAAGAAGAAGAGCTAGAGTGCGAATATCCATCCATCCATACCGCTTATTCCTGAATAGGGTCGCCAGGGGTGCTGGAGCCAATCCCAGCTGCCATTGGGCAAGAGGCGGGGTCCACGCTGGACAGGTCGCCAGTCTATCATAGAGAGTGCGACTATACAAGCTGTAAACAAAGCAGGTCTCATTCACAACAGCTGCTGTTTAGAGCTGTTTCTAGTGGAGAATATGCCTGATCAGAAGTTGCAAATGACACTTTACCCTTGGTCTTTTGATTGAAGAAGAAAGGAGGTTGTGGAGGCGAAAAACATTGAGAAACCACACAAAATGAGTGGAATCATGGATACTACAGCAACAGGCTGAAGGGCCTTTCCCAAACAGTTCTCTTCTCATTGATTTGTGTAAGCTGAACAGCCAGTTAGAGAGGTCTCTCTCGCCAACGAGGTCTGCCGCTGATTCAGTCATTCATTCATTCATTTTCTACCGCTTAGTCCCTGAACGGGGGTCACGGGGGGGGCAATCCTGGCCGGAAATCGGGCAAAGGCAGGGTACACCCTGGACAGGTCGCCAATCCATCGCAGGTGCCGCTGATTCAACGTGCCAAATCATCTGAAAAGCCACTGACAGGGTCTGACTAGTGCCAACGGTGCGGGACACACCACAAAGACAAGGGCAACAGAGACTCACCGACAGCTGACCGTCGGCTTGGTGTGTCAAGAAACACCACTGTGGCATATTACCTTCTTATAGTTTAATAGTACTACTGAATGAAAGCAGTGAGACTGAACCATATACTGTAGTCTACATAACGTCTGAAAAACTAAACAGTGAGTGTAAGCTGATAAAATCTATGTGGAGCTGCAGAGTTGGGTGTTTGCTTGTTTTTTGTTTGTGTAATTATAACGCAAAACGACAATAACAAGATAAAACGTGGAACACGGATACGGGACATTTACAGGAGAGTGTATGGGAGTTTGACGTGTGTTTGTGTGTGAAGGTGTGGTCTGGGTTTATGTTCATCTCTATACGCAGTCTCGTAATATGTAAAACAAAAAAGGGAAGGGGGAGTAAAGAGAGAGAAAAGAAGGAACAGGAAAAAAGGGAGAAGAAAAAATAGTTAATTCTTTGTGGGTTTAAAACTGTCACATTCACAGAGTGATATTTTTACTATATTATTATCGACAGTGTTTTTTAGTATCTCAACCGCTTTTTGTTTTCTGGTCACCTGTCAACAGGAGAGAAGACTATAGTCACATACCTGTTGCCTGCTCATATGTGTGAAGGTGGTTCTGGTAATAACATTCAGCTGTGAGCTTTTTCTTGTAACAGTGTCTGGAGTTTTTCCCTGAAACTGAACATCAGTTACAATGATATACTGTTTGATAAACAGAATATATGTATGTAAGCCCACACAAATAAGCATAAGGTGCAGATTTGAAAGTTGTTTCCTATTCTCTTTTTACTGTAGCTCACAGCAGCTGAAAGACACAGAGATGGAAAGATAGAGCATGGTGTGTTCCCCCTGTGGGCATAGCTTGGTTGCAACATGTCTCCATTACTGCGGCAATTGTCTTACTGTTTTCATCAGTACTAAGAAAGGTCCTTCATATCTGTGCCGACATGTGTGTATATTGCAATAGATGCGATAACTGTTCTCTTTGCTGTTCTAGTGCTGCCGCCATCACACTATCTTCCCACTTCAGATTGAAATCAACTCTGGGAAAAGTGCTGAAAAGCATCAAAGTACTGAAAGCAAGTCAATTCATAGCAGTCAGTATCAGTGATGTCTTTCAGAGGGGCTGTCCTGGTCTTTTTATGCCTACGTGCAGACAGACAGCAAAGCAAAAGCAGAAGTTTCTGTTCTCTGACACCTCAGGAGGAGACCTCTCTCCTCCTCCTCCTACAGCTTCTCTCACACTCACTTCTTTACCTTTTCCACAATCCTTTGATAAAAGTACAAATAAAAGAGAGTCTGTGCTCATCTCTCTGTTCATCCATCTCTCCTTGAGGTTAGAACCTCTTTTATTATTTACTATTAGATCAGTAGACCTACATACACACACCGCCTTGTTCTACTAAAGCTGGTGTGTCCACATTCTGTCTTTGCTTATGAATCTGTGTGCTTCATGCCCCTTGTGTAAGTATCCGTTACTCTTTTGCATGTTTATGTGTGTGTGTGTGTGTGTGTGTGTGTGTGTGTGTGTGCGTGTGTGTGTGTGTGTGTCCTTGGCTGGAGGCGATGCAGTGTGAGGTTTTTGCTGCTGTCTGAAGTCCTCCAGCCTCAGTGTCATTAGAGGATCTCTTTAATCCAGACTTTGGGAGAAACTTCTGACAACGTGCTGCAAATAGAAGGCCCTGCTGCACAGCGAAGAGCAGCTCGCCTCCTAACAAAACACCAAGCTTAAAACGGCCCGTGGCCTTTTTTCCTCCTCCTACAATTCCCTCCCTTCTTTCTTCTTTGCTTTTTTCCTGCCCTCTGTTGCTTTTACTTCACCCAAGGGAAACATGCTTGCCTTATCTGCACAGGAGGACCACCCAGGATAGGTGACTCAGGCATTGGTGTGTCTGTGCACCTGTGTGCATGTTTATGTGCATATAACACTGGAAGTGCACACTCATTTGACTGAGTGTAACACACATTTTTAGAACTTTTGCTGTTAATATTAATGCATGCCTATACCTGCATGGATCGCTCTGAGCGGTGTGTTTGTTGGTACTTGCGTACACGTGTACCTTGCTAATCTTTTGAGTCAAAGTTTGGAATGAAAGGCACATTGCTGATGGAGAGGTGAGAGAGCCCTCGGAGCTCCACATGTTTTTCTCCTACAGTCCCCCCCAACCTTGTTGCTCATTCTCACCTTTCTGAACTTCTCTTCTTTTCTTTCTCTTTTCCTGATATTGTCACATTTCTGTCTTATCTTCACTTTCATTGTCCATTGTCTCCACTCTGTTCTTCCACATCCCTTCCCTTCATCTTTCTCTCCTTAAGGAAATCTGATTTCTTCTCTTCCTGACCTGTTCACAATGATTTCAGGATGCATGGCTGATAAAGACCATATCACCCTGAGCATCTGGAGACATTTTAGTAGGATCCTCTACACACAGTCATGTGTACATGAGTGTTGACGGCTGTGCTAGCAGTACATGTGTGTCCGTATGGAGTTCAGACATGAACCTAGACTTGGAAAATGAGGGATCAGTGGTATAATGGCAATGGACCATAGTTGAAGCACCTCTTCAGAGTTTTTTTTTTTTTTTTTTTTTGTGGAATGGTGTTTACAAGTGTTCTTTCTCATATTTACCCATGAAT
This sequence comes from Monopterus albus, assembly GCF_001952655.1. NCBI lineage: Eukaryota > Metazoa > Chordata > Actinopteri > Synbranchiformes > Synbranchidae > Monopterus > Monopterus albus. Next base: position 124,073 of record NW_018128107.1, on the reverse strand, counting down.
GATTAGAGAAGCATCTGTTATTATTAGCCATATACATGTGCAAATGCATTATCATTTGAGCTGTTTCCTCACAGACTAGCAAGTTAAAAGTCAGACACCAGTATTTATACTGCATAAGGAGGACTGGTTTGTCTGAAGCAGCAACCTCTGGGGCTGAGAAATGAAGCCTATGCAGAAGTCTTAAACCCTGCAGTTCTTTGAACGGCCACTTAATGCTGGTACCAAAAGGGAGTTAATAGGGAGCCTTTGATTCCCATGTTAAAATGCTCAAGTTTACAGCAGAAATAATCATGTTTACAGCTTGGTACAAATAATGGTTTTAGATAGATCGATAGATAGAAAGATACTTTATTGATCCCGAGGGAAATTCGGGTATATAGCCAATTTCCCCTTCTATGACAGTGGTACAGGGGTGAATTTTTATTTAACTCACCCATTTAAATGTTATTAAGGCCCTAGGTGGCTAGTGAACTCCACTTACACTCCACCTCTGCCCATTTTTGGATTAGCTGTATCAGGTGCAGTGAAGCGCTAACAATATGGCAACAACCATACCTGAGCTTCAAAACCTGTCTTCACAAAACTAATGGGTGACGTCATGGAAGGTTTGTCCATCTTTTATATACAGTACAGCCCATGGTTTGTCTACATTTTCATTGTTTTGATTCATTGCTTCATTTTTTTTATGTTAGCTATGTCTGTTAGAGCAGCATCTATTTATGTTTGTGTGTGTGTGTGTGTGTGTGTGTGTGTGTGACCCCAGGGCTCACTATCATGTGATATGATCACTATGTCAGACGGTGATAATGACTAAATATTTCTGACGTCCTTTCTGATTCACAAAGCACTTTGATTCGTCAGCAGACCCATCCCGTATAATTCTATTAACAAAGCGGTATGTGTTGAAGTTCTACCCTCAGATTTGTTTTGAGCACATCAATTACAGAACCCACATAAAAGAGATGAACACATCACCAGTGAGGCCCACTAGTCAGCCTTGCTTCCCAGAAGACCTTTTCTAGAAATGCTGTGTCACAATGTGGGGAATCAGAAATGGTTTTAGAAGCGGGTGAGGGGAGGGTGCTTGGGGGTGTTGGTTTGTCAGGGTCTCGCATCATGTTCACAGAGGAAGTGCTGGAAGAAGTACAGGAAAGAATCACAGTTCTGTAAGTGCGAGTACGTATATTGTTATCTATTGTCATACAGCAAGAAATACAGTAGTGTAATGCTTGTGTGTTCTGGAATCAGCTGCACAATCAGTTGTATTTGTATTACTGAAATCTTTAGACCTCCAATTTAGATAAGTAAAAGGAAAACAAGTAAAAACAATCACTCTCACATGCCTTCACCATTACAAAATAAAAATGTGTGTAAATGATGCCAACTCCATTAAAAATGCTTCTTTGATCCTTCCATTTCACCAATAAACAAAATGAAATGATGAAATCGAAGGCAAGGGGTTGCACTGTTTGGTGACGTGGGATGTAATGGGATCTTGCCTGGCTAAAAAAATTGCCTGGTTAATGGGATCATCACACTGGAAACCAGCTGCCTTTCATGCTACAGGGCTGAGACTGACCTCAGCTTGCTCCAAAATCACAACAGTCTAGTAAAGTGTGTTGATGTATAAGTCCATCTGTTAGAGGAACACTGTAAATTGGATTTACCTGCACTTCAAGTGTAGGTTCATACCTGGGGTGTAATCTAGATGTTTTAGATATTTAAAAGACAGTCATTACAAAAACAAAGGAAAAATATAGATGAATTTTCATCAATTTCAGCTATTGCGAGATCTATCTAAAATCTACTGACAACACTGGTTTCAGTACGGTAGTTTCTTTTGTGCAGCCCATTATTTTTAGTCAGAAACTCAGAGTTACTGCTCTGAAGTTCACACTGGCCCTGGAGCCGAACAGTGGGGGTGATTTATTTCAGTGCAGTAGGTTGTAGATCAGGCCTCTCACCTGGACTGCATTTCCCTCAACACCTGGCCTGTTCACTCAACTCCAGTGGGGAGAAACACTGAGGATAGTGATGCTAGTCAGCTCACCCCGCACTTGTTGGTGTGTGTGTGTGTGTGTGTGTGTGTGTGTGTGTGTGTGTGTGTGTGTGTGTGTGTGTATAAAATAAATGCATGTCTGTGCTTTTGTCTGTGTACATGTAGGCTTGCATATGTGCACATACTGTATCACTCGCTCTGCTTTTCATGCACCCTAATCAAAGATGAAGTGTCCACGTGTTCACTGAAAACATCTGGTTCTAGGTTGCAGGCAGGAACTTCGCCTTTCTTTCCACTCCTATCACTTACACGCAGAATGGGAAAACTGCCTTGTACACACATACACTACCAGTCAAAGGTTTGTACACACTTTTCCCATGCACACACACGTAGTGCATTTTCTTTCTTTTTCTGTCATCGCTTTTTTCTTCTTGCCTAACTCTTCCTCATTGGATAGAAACGTCATCAACGCAGGTACTGGAAAACATCTGAGTGAGAGAAGTTCTTATCTACGAAATGATGCACTATGTTTCTGTTACTGCCTCCAAAGACGTGTCTGTGCAGATTCTCAGTCATCCAGGCCATAGTAAACCGAAATAACCTTAGAAAAAATCAACTGGACTTGGATTTCTAGATCGAAGACGTTTCACCTCTCATCCAAGAGGCTTCATCAGTTCTGACTGACTGGTGTTGAGCCGGAGATAATAGACATAATGATAATATATGAATGTTGCTTTACAAAAACCTAGAAGTCCTTTCATTTGTCCTTGTCTAAAAATGAATTTGGGCTTAATTACTTTATCATTAGCCTTTAACACCCAGGGACTAATCACACTTTGTATCTGTGATCGCTGTCCCTCAGTTCTCACATCTGTCTACATTTCAGTTTTGAAAATGTTCTCATCTCTTGTGTTTTTTCACTGCACTCTTTGGATCAGTGTCAGAGGTTCAGAGGTTCAGCCTGTCTGTATTTACTGCTCAAATGGAACTGCAGATGAGTGTATATCACTTTGTGTCAGTTGCACATTACACCACGCAGATTTCAAGTCACTCTTCTTTTTCTGTCAGTCCACCGACAACGCTGACTGTCCCTCGCCCCCCCCCCCCCAGGCTCTGCAGGAAAAAGTGGAAAGTCTACAGAGGCAGCTGCTCTGCTCAGAGAAGAAGCTGATTGGCAAAGACCTTGAAACCGAAGAGAAGGTAATACAGTCACTCTTTTTTCTCTGTCCTTTGCTTCTCTTTTTCATGCTTGTCAGGCATATACAAGAGAGGCGTGTTGTATCTCACTCAGACTCATTTGCTCCTCACTATGATTGTTGCATCACCCTTGCTGGCCAGAATTCTTCAGCTCGCTGCCCTCAACATATCTGACAAACCTCTTTTTGCTTTTTGCCAGCACACAACCTGTATATACGACTTTTTCTTATTAATTATATCATTATTTTTTCAACACTCAACTCTGCTCCTGCAGCACCTGACCCTTGACCCCGAAGTTGCCATCCTTATTAGACCACAAGAAATAAACAAACCTGATTCTTCCTCTCCTGTTCAAACCCAAATGCCCCCTTGCACATTTCCCAAATTCCTTAAAATGCCAGG
>NW_018128107.1:99941-120461 GCF_001952655.1 Monopterus albus | reverse complement strand
GCTGTGTTCAGAGGGAGGCCTCTGTATGCACACACACACTCACACACTCCCCATGGCTCTCCAGAATGTCCTTTAATCAGGTTCTGTTTTGACCTTGACATACACACACAGAAGAAAGCACTAATGACTAAGCTCACACAGGAGGCTGGTCTTTGTACCCTGGTATGTACACCAAAGGCACTCAGCTCTCTGATCTGCCTACTGACCCTTGTACACACCTAACACACTCGTCACACACCCCAGTGTCTCGTCCCCATAAATCTGCAGGAAGGGATCAGAGGATTTTAAGAGCTGTTGGACACTGACCTAGTCCCACAGGTGCCGCACGCTGTTTCCTGTGACTTAGCTGCCCTCTAAACCTGCCTGCTATAACATCACATCATTTTGTGTTCGGGTTGCTCTTTTTAGCTTTGCATTTATGTGTTTTGGACGTGTTGGTTACTGTGTGATCAGTGATCAAAGGCACAGTGTATTGATTTATTGGTCAGTTTTTTCAAAGTCTGGCAGAATCCCATGACTTGATTTATTGTTAATGGTATTTCCATTTACTATTTATACTTTTATTAAGTACATTACAACTCTCAAAATATACTTACTGCTTGTGGCTTATAGAGCTTAGTGTTGAATGGTTGAAATTTTTTGATACAGCACCGGTAAGAAATAGGAATTTTGGTACTGATACCAAAAATGCTGCTTTCTGCTATAAAATCAGCAACATTACGATTTAAGCCAGGCAGTATGTTGGAGCAAAGAATGAGTAAACAAGACCAAAAATCTGTCTAACCATTTGGTACCAATTTCAGATACTTGACAGTTTGTGATTCTCTGCCACCAACACATTTCATTAATTTACCACAGATTGTTTCGCTCTGACAAAGTTGGCAGCAGAGACACAAACAGGAAGTGAGCCATAGTAGAATAAAAGTGGAGGGATCGCTATGCATCAGCCAACTCAGAGCTAAAATCAGATGCCTCAACAGGCAGGCCAGCTGTGGCAGGATCTGGAATGAGTCAGACTTGAGCCATATCTACCCAGTGCTCTACCCTGAGACCAGCAGCACCTCTATGCATGATTGTGTGCACACATTGTCTTTATGCCTTCATGCCGGCGAGAGTTGTGGCTGAAGCCATTGTGTTTTTGGGTTGTCAAAGTATTCGTCAGTACTATTCTCATGAACACAATATTTCAGGAATCCCTTGAGGAAATTTCTTCAACTTTGGCACAAGAGTCCATTTAGACTCAAGGATGAACTGCTTAAATGTTGATGGCCTCCTGTTCCTCTGGTAGTCCTCCACAAGTTGATTGATTTTGCTGAGCTCCTGGTGATTTTCACTGCACAATGTGACAAACCTCTCAATCAGTCCTCTGTATTGGTCTGTAAAAATAGTCTGTAAGCGAAGACAGCATGTTTCTCACTGGAAATTATTCATTAGAATCGTACATGTCATTGTAGTGATAGCTTTTGCCAGAAAGTATGCTTGTTAAGTCTTCACTCCATATATTATATGAGTCTGGACAGACAGCATAGCTTGACTGGTTGGCGGAGGCAGACAACCATGAGGCGGAAATTCTAGTTTGTTCATGATAATAAACCTAAGGACCTCAGTCTCCTCATACTTACCTTGCCCAAGTTTATCTGTCAAGACGTGCCTTTGTAATAAAGTCCTTCACATGCTAAAACAGCCTTTCTGCCCAGACTTCACACAGATGTTGAGTGCCTTACATTTGCAGGGCCCTCACAGGCTCCCCTATTCTAAAATGGCGGATCAGCAGCTCACTGTGTGCTTCAGGTCTCATTGAAGAAAGGAGCAGAATGTTGAAGAGTACAGCTCTTTGTATAAATACATAATCATACAGTGGGTATGGTGAGCTGTGCTAGTTTCAGAGATGTATCCTCCTGCAACATGGAAGTTTGGTAAAATTTAAAAAAAAAAATCATTTCTGTAGTTGTTTTCAGTTTTGAAGCAGACATAAAAATGTAGAGAAGTTGAACTTATGTTCTGTAGGTTCAGTCATTTTCCTATGTGCTGTTTTTCTTGAGGCACATTACATCAGCAGCTACCAATACATCCCATAGTTCTAACAATTCCACTAAGATCTGTAGCGACTTCTAATCTCCTCCTGCCTTTTTTCTTTCTGTTTTCATTTGGTGGAGCTGTGTCTTTTTTTCTCCTCTTGCAGCAAAGCATTGTTAATTCAAATCGCTCCTTGGTGAACTGTCTGAGTGCCAACTCAGTGAATGTGGAGGTGCAAACTTTATGAGTGGCATCATTTTTGATATACCCCCTTGTTCCTGACAAGGTTTTTGTCACTTTGGAACAAGGAGGTTTATCAAAAATGTCTGTCTAGCAGCTACTCATCCCCCAACCACACAACCACACACCCCATCCCCCACACACACACACACACACACACACACACACCAACTTCATTAGCATACATCAAGCTTCCCAACAATGTGACAAACTTCATTTGAACGATCAAAGTGTTGAGAGCTTGTTCCTTTCTGCTGGCAGCTGTCAAAAACCATGTGACAGTACCGAACACAAGGGAAAGTCAAAACTGCAATCTAAAGACTATATATAGATGAAATGTTGACATTTTACGATTACTGGGAGGGGAAAATGACTGCCACTGTTTGCATTCTTCAAAACTCAAGAAACATGCTTTATCAGGAGCAAACAAAATCACATTTTTAAAAAGAGCTTAGGAGATGAAACCTGATTTTACCAGAAATTCAAAGTACCTTTTCGTGGCTTTGAAAAACCGTGTTTCCCTTCCTCTCTTTCTTCCCTGCTCACTCTCATCTGGAGTTCATCAATGACCAAAACCTCATGGAGGTTTTGATTAGCAGTATTGTTCAAAGGCACCCATCTTTTGTCCTGATGATGAGGACGCTTTTTTTTTTTCCAGAGGCCGTCACATGCTTCCTGCCACCTGTCAAAAAAAAAAACATGTCTTTGCTGTAAAAAGATGTTGAATGAAGAGAAATATGTGTATTTGCATGGAGAAAAATAAATTTGTGAAGAAGCGAGAAGATGCAAAGCTGAATGCGCAATGTCTCTCTGGGAAGGAGTCAGGCGTCTTTGGGGAGTTTGAGAGATCCACCAGTTTAGGATTTTAACACAGTTGAAAGATGGTGAATTCTGACATTTTGAATTGGTATTTACCTGTCCTTGTCTGCTTTTTTTTTTCTACATCTGTTAGGCGAGCATACCATACCACAACAGATGTGTTGTTACTGAAAAGGCTGCCACTTCCACCCACACACGTTGCATCGTAAACTCTGGCTAAGCTTTAGTTAGACATGCTGTGGAAAGATGTGATTGGAAATGCTTTGGTCTGCTACAGTGCAGCCAGAGCAGGAATCTATATCAAATGCTTTCAGGTTATTGCAGATATACAGCACAGTACATATTTTTGCATATGTACTATACATGCACTATGTGTGATGCAGGGGTTATTTTATAATAAGAATCTATCATAAACTGTATGTTAAAATACAGCGAATTTAACTTCAGCTCAATGGCCCCCGATGTGCACCAAATAACAGAAAAACAGAATAACAAGTAAAAAAAAACATCTATTGATAAATATGTACATATACAGTATATACATGTTAAAAATGAGCTATTTTATGTACAGTGATTATATCTATAAGTTATTGCACTGTGGTGTTTGCTGTATCTTGTTATATACAGTATATATATTTATAAACATGAATTAACTGTTCACAAGAGTGATGCCCTAGGGAAGAAACTGTCCTTGTGTGTTGGCGTGCGCCGTAGCGCCGTCCAGAGGGGAGCAGTTCAAACTGTTTGTGTCCAGCATGTCAGGGGTCTACAGAAATCTTCTCTGCCCTCTTTTTGACCCGTGAGATGTACAGGTCCTCCATGGAGGGCAGGCTGCCACCGATGATCTTTTCTGTAGTCCTGACTGTCCGCTGGAGTCTGTTCCTGGCCTGTTTGGACAGTGATGGATAAGCAGAGAACACAACATAACATTTATAATAGAACCATTTTGACCATGAAGCCATTAGAACAAACGCTAGATATGTGAACGTAATGTTTCACATAATAAGCTACATGAATTGTAGTTTGGACTTCTCCCTATTGTTGTTGCTAAAGCAAACCTTCATGGCTTGCCTAGTCTGATGGACTGTATTTACACCATCCAGTCATCCTGTAGCTCTCTGTGAGTCCCGGTGAATATGCCATTTCAGCTTTGCCCATTTTAATGTATGGGACGGAAAATGGAGACAGCATTGCCACAAAGGAGCTTGTAATTTAGGCAGAGCGGATCTCTCATTGCAGCGATGACTGCATCATACATGAACCAAGAATGCAAAACTAAGGAGCTTGGCTTTTGAAAAATTTAAGACTTAAATTCAAGAGTGGTTGGTAAGGGATGTATTTATTCAACCATTGTTTATTGCTCTGGTCTGAGGTAGTAGAGTGTGTTTTGTCTTGGCTTTCGATTTTGTTATGACTACAGAAGCTGCTATAGATAGAGATAGATATTTAGAAAATCTGCACTCCCATAGCTTCAGCTCATTTTTTAAGTCCTGGACATTCAAATTAAAGCTTGTGAGACCCTTTCCTGCCACTTGTTTGAAAGTCACTTTCAAATTATCCTTGGTTTCATTCTTATGCAGTGAGAAAAATACATATATCTGTAAACTGATGGACTCTGAACCCAGTGTTATTGGCCCCACTCTTTAAAATGAATAGGGCAGAAGGAGCCTGAAAAATTGGCAAAGTTGTAGCAGGCTAATCTACTGCACGCTGTGTTGAGACAAAGCGAGCTGTTTCATGTTGGAATCATTTATACTGGGGTTGCTTTGAAGTGCTTCCCAATCCCTTTCATTGTGCCCAGGAAGATTAATTAGCCAAAGTCAGAACAATCAGTTAAATCCACAACAAGAAAATTATTTTTGGAAAACCCATCTTTTTCCCTCCATCTCACCTCATTCATGCTCTCTTGAAAGACCAGACTGAGGAGTGAGTGAGTGTGCAGATATTCTTAATGCTAGCTGGACTTTGGCTCTGAGAACATTATGTTTGGTTAAAAAGCTCAAACTCTCTCCTGGTTACACCTTGAAATATGTGAATGAAAACTGTTGCTTTTCACAGCCCCTGTTGTTTCCTCGAGCTCGATAAACTATTCATCAAGCTCTGAATTAATTGATTCAGCAATGCTGAAAATGCTTTTACAAAGCTGCAAAAGCTCTGTGCATGTGTGTGCGTGCATCCATCCATGTGTGTTTGTGGGTAACGTCTGTAATCAGACTCTGGTTTAATGGAGTGCAATTTAGCCCCAGACAGACTTCCTCTAGTCCTCCCCAGTGGAGCTAGCGAGCTAGCTAGCAGTTTAGATGCTGCTGCATTTAATGTGTTGTGCCCTCCAGAAGGGCCCTGTCCTTTTCCAAACCCAGCTGTGCCGAGCCCATAAAAGCACAGCGTCAGATCTGGCTGTAATCATCAGCAGCCGGTAGGGGGTGTTGTGCAGCCTGCGGACCCCCTGTGGAGATGTGAAGGGTGAGGGAATACTCTGAGCCATGAATAAAGAGGGAATACCCACTGTCTGTGTGTAAGTGTGTGCACCTCCTGCAAGGGGAGGTATTTATTTAGCCATCGTGTCTGGAAGTGCATACATACATACAGGCGTGCATGTAAATGGGAAGCAATGATATCAAAGGATTACAGATATAATGACTGACTAATTTAATTGATTAATATTATCAGTTGGCTTTACAGTGAACCTCTTTCTCATGTGTTGAACATTCTTTGTGTCAAAGAAATTTTTTTTTACCCCAAATAGACCAACAAATGACAATAATGCAAATGAAGATCACACTTTTCAGAAGAAGCGTCTCGGATGAGAGGTGAAACATCAGACTTCAGATGCGCTTTTCAGTGTATAATGTCTGTGCAGGTGACTGCATGTGTGTCTGGATCGTGCATATCTGTAAATGTCCTGATTACATTACATTCTCCAGCGCTATTTGTCCTCCCTCTGTTTGCTCAGGTGACTGTGGTGCGTCAGGAGTACGAAGAGAAAATCAAAGGTTTGATGCCGGCTGAGCTCCGACAGGAACTGGAGGACACCATCACCTCTCTGAAAGCTCAGGTGAAAAATGATCAGTTACAGGCGAGACTAGTACAAACATGCCAAACATATTCAATCTGCTGAGTTTCAGTAATGTTAAAAATGGTCTCAGTCTGCAAAACATTCTTCCTTCTCCATTTATTCATACCTTTTCTATGATTTTACCCAATGCAGTCTAGTTTTTCTAGGTTAACCTAAACACTTCTCCTTTTACTGTATCTAAACATAATTCACAAATATCTAACATTTCAGTCCTTTTTCTTATTTAGGCTGTGTTTAATAAAACCACTACCATAAGTAACCCTCTACCTATTAATTCCCTGCAGGTTCACTCAGCCAGAGGAACCGGTTGTGATTGGAAATTAGACTATGAATTAAGGGGCAGTGGGGTGAAATCATGAGTTTGCAGCACAAAGTACCAGGTTTAAGTGAGCAGGGTACTGAAACCCAGCCTGCTCAAGGACGCCCGCTTTATAACAAAGACTCCGTCCTTGCAGTGTAAATTGAAAAGTCACATATAAAATGTTTGTTTACAAGAGCCCAACTGATGTGTTACTGTTTTGCTACTCTGTTTTAATCAGTCAGACAGGTAGAAACATGCCAGTCTTACTTGTTTGCATGCGACCAAAGATGTCTTATGTATGGTTCTGGTACGGCACTTAATCATAGACACACTCATGTAGCCATGTCGTCCACTAAACTGCAATAAAGGACTTTCATTTTCTCTGCATTTAAAACTGTAAAATTGGCTTTTCTGTAATAATGTTAAGATCCTGCACAAGCTTCTATAAAGTGGGCTCAGCATAAACCTCTGCCTTGGTCAAAAAAGGTCTTCCAAGATCCCATTTCAGTGCACAGACCACAGCTCTGTGATCACGTGTTCCTAAAACGGAATTCGTAACCAGAGCAGTCACTCCTCTCATTAACGTCTTGTGTTTTGCACATTAAAGTGCATTATTTTTTCACAGGGGAAAAAACGGTGGGGAGAGCTTTCATGTCTCTGGAGGCATCTGACCACATTTCAGTGGGGTTTTGTACATACTTCACCCCTGTGAAGTGCCAGATGAAATGCTAGACCTTTACTGAGGTCTCCCCCACAGAAAGGAATGTAGTCCCAGAACAATACAGATCCTTTTGGAGCTGTGATTATTCTGCCAGGCTCTACATGCTGTGTAAAAATGTAGATGGAGTTTATTTTCACTTTAGTCAAAGACACTTTGTAAATAAACTCATGCTTTGTAACCAAACAAAAGAATATTGCTGCCTCCTCTCACAATGTCCTAACCTCAACTAAGCTGGCTCATAATCTTCCCTCTGTCCCTGTGTGGCGTAACCCCGTTGCCCTTATCTTCTGACCTACAGCCCGTGCTGTCCCGACCCCTGGGCTCAGCAGCTAAGCCTTTCTTCCACTTTTTTCTTCTTAGCTAAAACCCTCCACCCAGAAGCACAACTGAATCAAAGCTGTCTACCTTCTCCACTGCCCATATCGGCATCCTCATACATGTTGTACTCTCTCTGGTGTCCTGCTTCCCTCACTCTGATCACACATGTAATCAGAGTGAATTCATGTTGTACCAAACTTTGCACTGTGTCTGTGTTGCAGGTTAACTTCCTTCAGAAGAGAGCGTCTGTGCTACAGGAAGACCTGGATGCCTCTCGCAGCAGGAGGTTAGCATGATCGTTTAGACTGTATAGAAACATGGGTGCATATGTGCGTGTACGTAGTTCATGTGAAAGTTTACACTTCTGTAAAATGCATATATGCATATGTTCAAATGCTTTGCTATTGTAACTCAGACAGTGAGTACAGATAAGTATGAACATCCAGAATGGCTAATGGGCTTACAGTACACCTTAATGGTGCAGATGGAGTACATTAGAGGAAGTCTTGTCTTTGACTATGACAGCTTCCAGCCCTGAGGGCTTTGATTTGGCTCCAATCTGTCATACTTAAAGAGCCATTTATGTTTTTATGAAAAGCACCTATACATACTCACTGATAAGAGGTTTAGTCAAACGATGCTGCCGCTTACATCTCTGAAAACATCTCTCAGGACTGTCAGTCATGCACAGTAATTAACCAGTTATTTCACTGTCCTCTGCCTCACAGCATAAAGTGACTGGCTTTCTTCAGAATCGATGCACAAACATTATTGTGTTGGTTTAATGGTTTCCTGTTGATATAACCCAGCTGTTTCTATACAGGTTCACCACTGGAGAACCACAGCCTGACCCTGCACTGGGGCATAAAGGATAAGACATCCAGTCAGATGTGAGCATTGCTGACTGTTACAAGTATTTTACACACCTGTCACACCACTGGACCAGTCATCTTTTAGTTTGATGTGCTGTCACCTCCCACAAGTTTACATATGAGCTATTTATTCATTGTCATATTTTCAGTTTTGTTTTGTCTCATTGAAAAAACAATATTTGCATGTACCCAGCTAGTTAAATTGTTCAGTTTTATATTGTTTACATCATTAACTTGATATCATTGTTACTGATATTTGATATCAGTTTCCATAGCCTCTCAAAAATGCATAATTTTAATAAAAGACTTTGCATCATTTTCTGTCATGCTACGTTTTTTCCTTTAAGCATGTTTTTCATTTTCTTCAAATACCTTATAGGCATAAGCTTATAATTAATCTGTCAATTAAGGGAAGTCATGCTGTTGCCCTTGTTTTTATATGACCACAGCCCGCATGTTAACCAGCCTGGCTGTGTAACTGTACACTAAAGTCAAAGACCTTGAATCCCCCTTTCCCCCAGCACTATTTTGCATCGCCTTTGTGCTCAAGTCCCCATTTGAACTGTAAAGAGTAGTTGGGGGTTTGTGGTTGGTTCATATAAAGAGCACAGCAAGTGGACTGTTTGAACCTCAAGCCAAATGCTACAGTCCTTGAGCCCAGTGTTTCCCCCTCTGCCACCACCTTGTGTTTTACCAGCAGCTCCACTCAAACCAAAGTCAAATTAATCAGACCAGAGTTCACAAAATGGCCACCGTATCTCCAGCTCTCCTCCGAAGGTTTTATGATGAACCAATGATAATTGAGCCCCCATCCGCTGGTATTCTGCGTTTCTGGTAGGTGAGGAATGCATGGGCTTGAATTCTGATCATTTCAAAAGAAATTAATATATTCCAGTCAGATTTGATTTCAATGGGTTCCCCACACTTATTTGCATTGGAATTGTTTTCTTTTTACACCCGCAGTTCACGCACTTCCACGTGTTCCCATTGTCCGTGACCTTTTCTGCTGTCTCCAAACGAAACACTATACCTTGCTCTGTGTTTATTTGATGTGCTGATTCTGCTGGCCAGGCAGGGAGAGCAAGACGGGGAGAAGAAACAAAAAGAAAGACGAGAGGAGAGAGGGCTATCACGTCGACATCTGAGAAACAGGAATTTAGTCTTTCAGCACAAAGTCTGTTATTTCTGGAAGAAGCGCACAGAGGATTCATAACAGCACCATACATTACATGATGTGCACTTGTGTGCATGTAAGCAATTCTAGTGGACATGTTCGCATGTAGTGTATACGTGATTAGATTTGTGCATCAGTAACAGCCTCAGTATGCTTCAAATGAACTAGAACGTACACGTGGTATAACCTGTTTTAAGGCTGAAGCCTGAGTCTTGCATTTCATTGCATTTCTTAGTTTTGACCCAATAAATCACACAAAAGGGGATAAAGAGTAGTGTTACACCAAAAAAGGACATAGACATTTTTGGAAGAGGTGTTGGAAGAGTCTTTTAACCAGGCATGCATCTTTTTCATGGATTGTCTCCAGATTCTCTTGATTTCATGTTATGTTTGCAGCTAGGCTAACCATAGAAAGACAATAATATAAGGACAGTATACTAAACCACAGATACCATGTACAGTAAGCCTTCCTTCACTTCACCATTAGATCCAATCAGATATACACATGTGTTTCATACCTACCTGAGCTTGTACACAAAGTCTTGGACTCAGTCCAGTTCTACCCTTAGAAAGGATGTTTTAGATACTGTTAGATGATCCAAAAAACACTTCATTTAAAACAGTTTGTAGCCCTGTACGCACTGCCCTTTCAAGGCAGGATTGGTACGCCTTAATACCATTTCCTGAGGAACCCAGGATGGCAGGCCATTTTCGTTCCGCCTTGGGAGGTAGTACCAGAGGTGAAACAAAGGGCAGACGTGCCCTGTGCAGAAAGGGTGAACTGGCGGTCCAGGACCAAGTGCTACGTTTTGATGGCATAATGTGTGCAACACTATCACCGGTGTGACATCATTCCTGATGTCACAAACACATTGACTGTAGTTATTACTCAGAACATTAGCACACATAACAAGAAACACGCTAACCAATTTTGTGTGAAGTGGAAAAAAAACATGCTTGAAGAACCAACAAAGCTACATTTGCATTTATTTCTGCTGACATTGTTCTTTCGGCTTTTGGGCTACTGGCGCAAAATTTATGTGACAGTTGACACAGAGCGATGTCATGTATCACTTCTGGTGCAGAATGCCGGCCTTCCATCTGAATTCACAGGCTGGCTGGCCATCATACCGCCCTTAGATCTGTATGAACAGTACAAGAGCGGGATAGTGGCAGCCCTCTGGGACAGTAGTACGGCGGGATCTCTGTGTAAAAACAACTTGTGGTTCAACTTTACATGAAGCTGCTGATACGGTTAAAGCTATTTGGTGCTCGTTAGCCCGTGTTTTCCTTATTTACACCCAAATAGGCTCAGGCCATAGCCTGCCCTTTAACCTGTGTTGCTATTCTGATGTAGTTTCACTCTAATCAATTGTCTACTACCAAAATAACCTCTGTTGTGCTTGTGTAAATACAAGCCATGAATCTCACTTCCACATGGACCCATTAAGGATCAAAGTCCTCTCTTCCTGTCACTTATCTCCACATCAGACAATGGATTGTTGTGGGACAACAGTAAAGGACGGTCTGGGAGCGCCCAAGGTGTCCACTCATCCACCATATTCTTGCTTAGTGCTAGTGCTCACTGCTGGTGTGACACTGGTCCATGTGAACTTTGGGTAATTTTCATGTTTGCTTCAACTGAAGGATTTAAGGTTTCATTGTTTGCACAACTTCCACTGCACACAAGGTCAAATCTGCTGTATGACACCGAATCAGAAATGTAGAGCAACTGTGGTTTCTCTTTAAGTTGCTGTGCTGCGGAACCTGAAACCAGATTTAGTTTTTAAGTTTTCATGTGCAATATCACCAAGGTTGTTTGAGGACAGGAGTTCAAAGACTGCAGTAGTTTCTAATCAGCTATCTAATACATTGATTTGAGGTCATTCGCTGCCTCTTCTCTGCTTGTTACAGTTACACTTGTAATTTGTGGTGTGTGCGCTTCACTGAGCCCTTGTGACAGGACTCTGGGATTGACTGTGCATCAGTGAGTGATTGACAAAGTTACTGTATGTGATTCATGTGTCACTGGATCTTTTTATAGAGCTGTTGTCTGAGTCAGACCCTAAGAGGCTTGTCTTTGGCTGCTGTACGCTGCTCGAATAGATAAACTTATCACCGATGCTTCTCACACAACACACACACACAAAATACCCTGAACACATTTCACTTACACTATTTATTCTGTCTTCCATCATGTTTTCTGCCTCATCTGTCTTTGTCTCTCTCTCCTAGCTTGTATTTTTCTCTCTTTGTTCCTTCCGTATTTACGGCAGTGATTTTTTTTTTCCTTTTTTCTCAGCCTTGTCACTCAAACACAACAAGAGCTATGAAAAAGATATGCAGCTGATTTGAGAATAAGTGGGTTAGAAGGTGGGTAGTAGGTTGTTTGCGTGATTGAGGCATGACTCTGCTGTCTGGACTGATAGTGTGGGTTGAGCAGAGGGACAGAAGACAGTGTAGGAGGTTTTTCTGTATCACTTGCCCTGTGTCTGGGAATTTGGCATCTCTGTCTCGCACTTTCTCACATCCTCTTTCCATATTATACACAAGTTCTTGCACTAAAAGTGGTAATGGGTGAGTAGATAAGGGCCACACCTGCACTAATGTTGGGGCGGCTGTGGCTCAGGAGGTAGAGCGGGTCGTCTCCTAACCGGAAAATTAGCAGTAACCGGTAAATTAGCGGTAACACATCGCAGTGTCACCCAGCAAGACACTGAACCCCCAGTTGTTCCCGTTGATGTCACCAGTGTGTGACTGCTTGGGAGTGCGAATGGGTGAAAGCGTGGCACAGTGGTTAGCGCTGTGGCCTCACAGCAAGAAGGTTCTCAGTTTGAGCCCGGGTTTGCATGTTCTCCCTGTGTCTGCATGGGCTCTCTCCAGCTTCCTCCCACAGTCCAAAGACATGCAGCTTAGGTTGACTGGTGACTCTAAATTGCCGTTAGGAGTCAGTGTGTGTAGTTATTTGTCTACATGTCAGCCCTGTGACAGACTGGCGACCTGTCCAGTGCCCCACCTCTTGCCCAGATGATCTGCACTTGGACACCTGAAAAGTGAAATTTGTATTTTTCAGTGTTCAGCATCTCCATTCTGCTTTTTCAAATTGACTGCTGTCTTGGGGACATGGTGCTTGTCTGAATGTGATAAACATTACCGATAATCTTCTTGTCAAGAGCCTGGCCCCATCACAGCACGTTTCTGTTGGTGCTCACACCAGTGATACGTCACACACCTCTCTAATGGAGGAATAGGAAGTGTGGAAAGAGATAAAAATCTAATGTCTGTTGAATGAATGAGCACGTTAATCACCTTAACGGTCTGGGACCCCTGCACTCCTAAGTCAGGGAAGAGGAAGAAGAGGTTAAAGTGATGGATTAAGGATGAGTCAGGGAGCCCAGAGTTCAGGCTAAGATCGATTCTCGCTGTCCTGTCAAGCATGGTGGAGCACAGGTGTCTGGCCTGTGCAGCGTCTGCATGGTGCTTCAGTGTGAGCGGCAGAGGAAATGAAAGTCATTACTGTCAGTTTGGAGTGAGCTTCATGGCCCAAACGGGATTAGACAGTGCATCCGACATTGTTTCTATACATTGGTAGACTTAAAAGTCAAGCGCAAAATGGGATTAAAACGAAGGGAAAAACCAATAAATAACCTTCAACACCACCCCCGTTTTTTGCTTCTCTTTTATTTCTTCTCATTGCTACCAATTCCCTACCTATTCCAAGTCTCCTCCTTTCTTCATAGTCTTTTCTCTTTCACCTGTCTCGCTCCCTATTCCACTCTCCCTGGCGCATCTCTCTTTACCTTCTTCCATCTTTCACACACACACATCCCCATCATCAAAATGCACAGGTAGGCTCTGACTCCCACTTGCACGTTACACTCTCTGTTTTGCAAAAACTCATCCTTCTGGGGCCAAGCGGTGCCTGAAATCCAGCTACACTTCCCTCAAACTGGGCCTTTTCCAAAACAACACCCCCCTCTCCGTTCAGCCCCGTAACAAACTGTCAAATTGTTGCCCTTCCTTAACTTTTAAGGGTATTATGCACCATGTCCAACTTCAAAGCCCGTCTTAACTCCACACTTTAATTGTATCTTCCCTAGCTCTCTGCATGCCATTTGATTCTGCTGACAACAGCACTTCTCCCTCTGTTGTCATTTATCCTTCTACTCCCATCCTCTTCTTCAACTCTTTAGGCCTCACTTAAGTTAGATGGTTGTTGCGCCAACACCATCACAGCTCCTCTCATCAGCTCCTTGCACCCTTCAGAGGCCATTGTCCCCCTGTTGTCACCCAGTTTGAAGAGGTAGCCTCCATTTCCTCTCTGGGCAGCCGGTTGTTGCCTGGGGTGTGTACACACTAAACAAACTTGAAACGGTAACCCCCGTCCTGCATCGGTTGTCTCCTGCTCACTTTATCTGCTCTCTCTCTCTCTCTATCTGTCTGTGTAAGCCGACTTCTTCCTCATGGCCCTGGATGATAATTGCCATGAGCTTTCCTCTTAGTTTCATTTTCCATTGTCCTCCCCCAAATTCTTGGCTCTGGCTTGAGATAAAGGGATGAGTACTTCAAAGAGGTCTGCACAGAGTTTAACCCCAAGCCGAAAGGAGCAGCACACAATGCTGTAATTGAGAGCAGTTACTGATCACAGAGAGGACACACTCTGTTTATGACTGCAGCTGAGGTGGCCAGCAGGAGATATGACAGGACAAAGTTGCTCAGGAGACCATATGTTAAACACGTTTACTCTTCTTAAGTTGTTTTTCATCAAATATGACTTTAGATAATCATAGAAACGTTGCTTTGTGTGTGAACTGATTGGGCCCATAAGTGATTTATGCTGCCCTTACAACTCTATTTATAGTGCTCTTTGTAGTCAGACTGAATTTGACCTGTCCCTGTAATAATATCTTCCCAAACAGAGACACCGTTACACCCCATAACCTCTCACCCCTTGGCTCCTGGTCCTATAAAAAAGGGCCCCCTGGTCTCAGGCCACTTACAGACCTGGGGTCAGCTCCTGAGGGGCAGCAGGGAAGGCCCAACCTATGGCGACCTCCCATAAGCCATGGAGGGGGTAGACAAGGCAGGACATGAGGGCACAACTGGCCCCTGGTACTGGCAGGGGGTCTGCACAAATCGCCATGGTGATGGTTTCCACCCTGGTGTGTTTACTGTCAGAGCTGAGCCATGACCCTCCAAAGTTAACAAAGCCTGACACTGTCTGGGTAACACTCTGTGTATTAGCCACATGACCTGTACACCTAGAGAGACCCACACTGTGGAGATGAGCTTTTAGGAATGGCGTTTGTGCAGACTTGTTTTACTTGTGAGTCATAGATAGATCGGTATATACTTTATTGATCCTGAGGGAAATTCAGGGTCATTAGTGTCTCAAATCTGGCATGGTTGTTTCCTACCTTGATCTTTAAAGTTGTTCTGCTTATTTGTCAGACATACCCATGAGATGAACTCAAATACTGCTGACACTGCTGTTTGTTTCAACCATCAATTACTTGTAGCTGCTAATTTCAACTGTTCATCTGTTACCTTTAACTATTTTAACCATTTGGCCATTACTTCTAGCTATTTCGACTACTTATTTGTTATGTTTAGCTATGCAGTTTAACAACGAATCCACTGATAAGTTACGTTTATCCATCTGTTCCAATCATTTATCTATTACCTTTAGTTAGCTTTCCACCCTGCTCACATGCTTTTGACTACAGTACCCTGGTGTTGCAGCTAACTCACTAAGTGGATAGGCTATATATTTTTTATTCAAATCATATAGACTGCACAGCCTCTCCATAAGCAGCTGCAGAAATACCCTAGGGTGCAGGAGACAGTGTAGCTGCCTCTGGTTGGGAATCACTGCTGTTCCTCTTTTGCTGGGACAGTGAGTTTGATGTTTCGTGATAAGAGCACACAGTATTTGAAGGCAATAAAGCAGCTTTGAATGATGAGTAATCTGTTAATCATCGTGGCAACTTCAAGAGCAATTTAACCTTGATGGGAAGTGAGGCAGCAAGAGAGAAAGTTTCATAGCACCTTTAGCAAACAGGCTGATCAAGATGTTTGCTGTCTTTGTGCTGTGTACTTTTTGAACCCCTGTCCTCTGAGACAACTAGGACACACAGACATCTACTGTCTCTCTTTCAAGAATATAGCCAGTCATCTTACATAAAGAGTCCCCTGTGGTGGCTCATTTGAAATGCTAACTAAAACACTGCTGACTCTGTTCTATAAACACTATTAACGTCACTGATTGTAACCAGTCCAGTACAAATAAAGCAAAGTGCAGAGTCCAAAATGTGCGTTGCTGTGTGTAACCAAACATCTCCTCCCAGTCGGACCAGTGAATGGGTGTGTATTGAATGTCTGAGCTGTCTATAGGCTTTTTACTCCTGTTTACGTTCTCTCATGCTGCTGTTAAGGAGGATGCACAGTCAGAGCTGAGGAGAGAAGCAACTCTTCTGTTGTTTGCGTGGTATGATAAACATGCCCTCAGTGAACAGATGTTCTAATGTGCATGTGCTCTTATTGCCACTGGTGGGAGCTGTGGAGTAAAAGCACCACTGTGATTTGATTTCTTCTTGCAACAGGCTGTATCTTAATGACAAGTGAGGATGATTAAAGTCACTGTTATTTAAAAAGCATGTTTTCGAGCCTGAGTTAGAGAACTTATGTCCTTCTTTAAATCCTGAAGCAAGGGCACTGACCTGTGGTTCTGTCCTTTCAACTGAGTTTCTTAAGGGGGTCCATATAATAGGTTCTTTATTATACTGGGTCTTTGTCTTCTTATTATGTGACCAAAAAAATTCATATGATGATATAAATATGCTATTTGATACACGCTGGTGCATGCATTGTGCGTCCTCGGGATTCCAGCGGGTTAATCTGGAGAACTATGCGGATCTTGAAAAGAAAAGATCCCTGCGTCTTTAAAGTTTATGTAGCAACAGAGGGATTGTAGCGATAATGCCACTGGGGCGGCAGATCAGTTACTTCTGACGCTCCAAAGCCTCAGGGAGTTGGCTCAAGATTGCTTGTCTTTGATAAGGTCCTCACGATGTAGCTGCAACTTCGAGATCTGGGAAAAGATTGGCAAACCGCGGTAAAAGGGTCGCAGGTGTAGGAATAAACCAAGGAACCTTTAAAATACGTTACAGCCGCTGTGGATGAAACGTATCTTTAAATCTGCGCCGCTCGTTTTGCTTTATTAGGAGGCATCGGGCTCCAATTGTTTTTTATGCAGCTGCCGGGACCCGGCAGTCGGCTCTTTACTTTGAAGTGCGCTGCTCCAGCCTCTCGGTTCAGTTGGTGTTGGAGTCGCCTACGGGAGAGACCTACAGAGCGGCATGGCAGCCTGAAACCATAGGGAGGAGGAAAAAGAGGAGGGAGAATAGCTGTATTTTTCCCTCTCGAATGTATTTTCTCTTCGTAAACCGGCTCAGACTTGAACGGACTCTTATGTGGACGCGTTGCGCAGGCGAGCACTGTGGATTATACGCGCTTTTCGTGTGGATAAAAACAAGGGTTTAATCTTGAGGCGAGAACTCGTGGATCGATGGTAAGTTACAAGAGTGAGTGCCTCCTCAAACTGGCCCCCGTTGGAGTCCCTTTGATGTGCTGCTGCCTCGGCTTTGAAGTAGCCCAACGCTGTGGGGCAAATTAGGCGCTTTTCCAACGTTTAAAGACCAAAAAACGCACAGAGTCCTTTCTGTAGCGTTTACTCCATTTTCTTTTCGACATTTGTTTCATTTCACATTTAAAGTTAAGGTAGAAATATCTAAGTACTGGTTTCTTTTTTGTGGGATTCCTCCCACTCAACATCCTTGGTGTAGTTGGGATTGGACGTTAGAGGGGTTGTTTTGCCTTAAAGAAACTTTGACTGACTGTGAGGCCGTATTAAATAGATCGGGCTGTAACGTACGCGGTCTCCTGGTTAATCTACAGTGTTGAATTGGTTATTTGCTTCGAGAAGCCCATTGCAAGGTTTTGATTCATGGCTGTGCCTGGGGCTGCTTTCTGACAAGTTTAACACTGGAGCGGTGTAACCGTGCGCAGTGATACAAAGTGGCATCTGAAAATGTTGCACATCAGAGGCTGATACAAGGTAAAACTGATGCCAGGCGTTGTAGTAGGCACATGGAACAACAGATAACTGGATTAGTTTGTTTTTTTAAACATCTGATCTTGTAGCAGTGAGTGGCAGGCTACACCAAACACACAGCAGCAGACTCCATCAGATATTTTGGTCACGTTTGTCGATCTCTTCCAGTTTGGCCCCACATCGGTGTCCTACAGGTATTCACGGGGAGGATCGATTTGACATAACTTAAGTCGCTTGTGATGAGATGTAGAAATGTCTACACAGTCATTTAAATAAAGTGGACAGAAATCCTCTAACCCAGCGGCGTGATAAGCGCCAAAAAAGACGAATTCTGGCGTTTTTATGGATAAATTACTTATTAATGGTGTCCACTTCAAAAGCCAGTAGCAATTTCTCGTGTTGTAGGCGAAATGGAAAACGATGTAAATGTCTTTTTCGGTGGTTTTCCACTAGGCAGGATCACTGTTAAATTCTTGTTAATTCGCGTCCTAAGTAGCGCATCTGTAGAAATCACGTTCCAGGCTGAGATGTGGAGAGCAGCCGTTTATGCAGCGTTTTCTGGGAACTAACCGTGTTTTTCAGTAAAACTCTGTGAGGGTCTGAAGAGACACTTTGAAGTTGGGGCGGATCTGGTTTTGATTAGATCTCTTCTGTGTGTTTCAGAGAGGAGACGAGCAGCCAGAGAAGCTCCCCCGCTGACATAAGAGAGTGAGGACGTTACAGTAGAAGCTCAGAGGAGGCGGACAACACTCACACTCGCTCCTGGCGCCTTCAGAGCCATGAGCCGGGTGTTTACGGACCACAGCGCCAGTAGTTTCCGAGAAGATGCTCCTCGACCCCCAGTGCCTGGGGAGGAGGGCGAGGCGCCCTGCTACCCTGGCAAACTCGCTATGGTGAAATCCCTGGAACCCCCCAAATCGGTTTTGCTCGGCTCTCCGGGTACCTCGGCGAGGAGGAACGAGGATGGTCTTGGGGAGCCAGAGGGGAGCGCCTCCCCGGATTCACCTCTTTCTCGGTGGACAAAGTCTTTGCACTCTCTCCTCGGGGATCAGGATGGGGCTCTTCTTTTTAGGACATTCTTGGAGCGAGAGAAATGTGCCGATACTCTAGACTTTTGGTTCGCATGCAATGGCTTCAGGCAAATGGACCTCAAGGATACCAAAACGCAGAGAGTCGCCAAAGCAATTTACAAGCGCTACATTGAAAACAACAGCGTTGTTGCCAAGCAGCTCAAGCCCGCGACTAAAACATTCATTCGGGATAATATCAAGAAGCAGCACATAGACTCGGCAATGTTCGACCAGGCGCAGACCGAGATCCAAACCAACATGGAGGAGAACGCATACCAGATGTTTCTGACCTCTGACATTTATCTCGAGTATGTGAGGACTGGTGGAGAAAACCCGAATCACGTCACCTCGAACGGGTTGGGCGACCTGAAAGTTGTATGTGGATACCTGCCAACGCTCAATGAAGAGGAGGAGTGGAGTTGTGATTTTAAAGCCAAAGCGCTGGTTGGACTGTCAGTAAAGGCGCACAGGGCCCCCGTGTCCATGAGGACGGTGGAGGTGATGGAGAGGGGATACAGGTATGGCTGCACCAGCTTTAAATTGTGTTTAGCTTCAGAACCAGCTGCACATAAGTAGACTACTAATCAATATAGTCTAATGTTATGCGTTTTTCTAGAGCACAAGTTTCCCACTCTTCACTTCAGGGTTTCTAAGTTTGTAGCAAATGGTCTGTCACTTCTTCACTCTCTGGCTGCTCTCACCAGCCCTCTGCTGGCACTGGCCTGGATTTCTGCAGCTTTGAAGTAGTTCTGCAGAATAAAAAGTTGGCAGAACACGGCTAACTCTGACCCCAACCGGCAAATAATGGATGATGACATTGCTGTACTGTGCCTTCACTGTCCTCGTAGATATAAATCTATAGCAGATCTGTTGATGGCACATTGGAATAGATGCTCGGTAGCTAATGGGGCACAACATCTCAAACTTAATTTTAACCTCTGTAATGGGTAGGACAGGCAATGACAGCTGACAGCTATCTTCTCTGGAGAACAGACAGCAAATGTGTTGGTAGGAGTGGCGGGTTGTTCACATCCCACTTTCCTTTAGTGTGATGCCTGTTTGCCAGACTGGTGCCTTTCTCTGCCCTCCCATTGTCACCCAAGACATTCACAACATGTGGAACTTGTTTCTGTCTTTTCTGCTTCCCTCTCCTCACCTCTTCTCATCCGACTAAAGTTTTATTTAAAGGAAAAAGAAAGCAAACCCTAAATGGCAGCAGCTACAGTACAGAATCAACACCACCACCTCCCCACCGCAGCCCTCTCACTTTCTTCTTCTCTCTTGTTTGCGTTAGTTCTCTTCTGATCCCCTCCTCTGTTGCCCCCCACCCCCTGGCTTCTCCACTTTTATCTTTCATCCTTTTGAAAACTCAGGGATGGGGACTATGAGGCTTGCTTTTGGAGCAAAAGTGAGGGGAAAAGGAATGGAAAGGAGTGAGGGGGGTATTAGGAGCGGCAGTGCAACTCCTGAAAGAAAGGGAAGGAGGCTATATGGGGGGGTGAGAGAGAGAGAGACAGGGAAGGAAGAATGCAAGGCCAGCTGTGTTAAATACCTGGCTCTGTGCAAGCCATTCTGAAGGTCAGCCCGGAGCTGGGGTATACAGCTTTAGCCATGCCAAGTGTTTCCCCTCTGCACGGAGACCCCCCTTTTTCTCATTGCTTTTTTTTTTCTTCTTCTTCAACACACTCTTATGCTTCCGCTCTACACTTTTAAAAAAAATTCTGGTCACTGCCCCCTTTTCTCCTCCTCCTGTGCCACGGGAAGAATGCATACTCAGCGGGAGATGTATGCTGAGGAAAG
>NW_018128107.1:71667-99924 GCF_001952655.1 Monopterus albus | reverse complement strand
GAAGGAGATATTTTATGGGTTATTTCAGCAGGGATAAATGGGGCATACGGAGAAAAACAAAACATTGTGTTTTAGAGGAGGAGGTTGCCAGTCTGACAAAGTAATGCATGCACACTCCCTCATCTGATCAGGTGTTCTCTTGGTGTCATTAAAACCTCAGGGGATGCAACCCGTCTTGC
This sequence comes from Monopterus albus, assembly GCF_001952655.1. NCBI lineage: Eukaryota > Metazoa > Chordata > Actinopteri > Synbranchiformes > Synbranchidae > Monopterus > Monopterus albus. The sequence continues at coordinate 99,745 of NW_018128107.1, read as the reverse complement.
TCAGATCGTCAACATAAGTGAAACACACTCAACTTGCTCCTCAAGAAGTAGAAGGGAAATGTTGTCCACCTGTTGACTGCATTAACATTAATCTTATTTATGTTCTTATAACCTTCCCAGATCCTACAAGAGAGGAGACTCCCTCAGCTCCTGCCATGTGGGCTCTTTTGCCCCTGTCGGCAGCACCAATGACAGCGAGGTGTCCAGTGACGCTTTGACCGATGATGCCATGTCCATGACGGACAGCAGTGTGTAAGTGAATATTAATGTGGGAGAATGCCAACACAGGAGGGCGTTTCAGGAATGTGAAATAACTTGCTACAAAAAAAAAAAAAAAGGTGATTAAGCAGCGCCTTCCTTTAGCTGGCTGCTGAGTTTTAGCCAAACAGGAAATATCAATTAATTTTGGCCCTTTGAAGACGGTGCAGCAGCCAGGATATGGCACAGGTCAATGCCAGACCCCATCCTTGTATTCCAAAATAACTTTTTGTTTATACTTTCCCATGTACAGTAAAATGTTTGGAAGGACTTTTTGAGGTGATAGATGAGAATGAGAACAAAGGATTCACATTTAGTGCATCAGTGGGCATGGACACTATAGATAGTTTCAATATTGACCAATCTGCTTAACTTTTTTTGGTTAATTGATTCATATTTTACTTTATAATGTCAGAAAATTGTGCAAATATTCATCACATGTTCTGAGAGCTCATGCTAGCTTGTTTAATCTGACTAACAGCAAATATTCACATTGTAACAACCTGGAATAAGCAAATGTTTGGTACGTTTGCTTCCTAAATACTTAGACAGTTGCTAATTTATTAAAATTGTTGTCGATTAACTGCCTAGTGCTTGAATAAACAAGGAGCCGACTGATTACTTCATTACAGAAATAGTGCTCAAGTGCTATACAACTGTCCACAAGTGGTTTGTGCTTATCTATGTACGTGCCGCGAGCCTCGTTCCTCTTGGTGTCATTACGTGTCTTTTAAGTGACAAGGTACTATGAAGTCATGGCATGGCACAGCTCAAGGCCAGGAGCAATCAAGTCAGCTGGTTTGGATGCAAAACAGAAAAATCTTGGTAGAAGTCCTTCCTTACCTCATCTCACATGATAGGTGTTAAGGCCTACATAAATGATGTCAGTGAAACAGCGATGTTAACTCTAGTTGTTAAAGACTTGTACACTGGTGTTCACTGCAACCAGTGGGCTAGGGCTACACATATATATGGCAGCTATAAAGAGTTTTTCCTTTCTTTACAAGAGGGAGTCCTCTACTCCGCCACATCTCTGCACAGCCCTGCTTCAAAGCGACCGAGGCTCATATACTTCTGTTCTGCCGTACTTTGTCCTGTGCACTGACAAAACCCTGGCCACAGGGACTCAACCCTTTCGTTTCATTTCCTGCCTGATCTGGCCTTGATCAGAATATCTGTGTTTCTTTAGGTCAGTTAAAAGAACCAATAATCTTATTTATGGATTTGCTTGGACGCTGGGGAATGCAGCTGCGCAGACTTCAAACATTACCTTATCTTACAAACCAGCCTTTTGATGTGCAGAGATCAGAGGCTGGCTGCGGCAGCGCTTGCCAAATGAAGACTGGGGGGGGGGGTTGCTTATGCGCATGACTGTGGCATTTCAAAGCAAATATGGAAAAGTGCTCCTCGGTTAGCCTAGGTCACCGGGAAACTGCTGTTTAGCATGGGAGAAAGGAGACTGTTTTACATTGTCAGTGCTTCAGTTTGAAGCTTGAGCTTTGCTGTTTCTTGTTTGATTTACATTTTTTTAGCCAGTCAGCCATTCAGTCCTTCAGATAGATTTAATCAGGTTAGCTACACCCGTGGGTCCTGTCCTGCGGTAACACTATGTATAAGTATCATGAGCAGCTAATGCTAACAGTGTCCTCAGCTCAACATAAAAGTCAGAAGGGGAATGCTAATACCTAACTGCTTCTGGGCAGTAGTGCATTGTGTGAAAGGAAATGATCAGCAGGGTGCCCAGCGTTGTGCTTTTTTTTTTTTTTTAAATGGGTAGGATAATTAATAGATTTGATTTCTTTTTGCTTGAGCTGTTTGATCTCCCCAGTTGGCTAACAAGCTCATTCCTGATTGTCTGTTTGGTCTTTTAATGATGTATCTGATTGGGTAATTGACCTTTGTGATCTGTACACCCCCAGGGATGGCATCCCTCCGTATAAACTGGGCTCCAAGAAACAGCTACAGAGAGAGATGCAGCGTAACATGAGGATGAACAGCCAAGTCTCTCTGCCTGCTTTTCCTGTAAGTATACAATCACACTCATACCGCACGTGCTCAGATGTCTTTTTGAACCTGAGTCCCACAGTGTAATTTCCATACCACCCTCTGTTTCGGGTCTCTCTTGGTTCTATGAATAGTACCATGCAAAGTGTATTCTCTGTGTGCATTCTCAATTCAACAACACCAGCAAAGATCTGAAGAGTAACGTCAAAAAACAGGGACAGATGAGGAAGATCTCTGCGGCTTTATCCCGGGGGCTCTGAAATCAGCTCGGTTCCCTAACAAAAACACAAGATACTCGGACACATTCACACACAGGCAGGCATCCACAGCACTTTGATCCAAGGTTGAATGGAGCAAACATACAGGGAAGTGACAACTTCCAACAGAGCTGCCCCTCCTTTTTTTTTCCACAGCACTCCCACCCCTTAAATATACATCAACACACACATGCACACTCAACCAGCCCCCTTGCTCCAAAAGAGCAGCATCTAAGGGAAGAGTATGAGCATGTCGTGAGCTCTCCATGGGTCAGAGGGCATAGCTGAAGGCTTACAAGCAGCCATCTTCGGATTGAGAGAAGAACAGGAAAAGGTTAAAACTGAGGCACAAACACATCTTGAAGTTGTAATAACTGGAGTCACTTGTTAAAATAAACTTGTTACAGTACTGTAAGTGTTACTTTTATTAGGAAAAGATCCACAGATCAGTTCTCACCACTTTTCTCTCACTGTCCCGTTTTTGCTTTATTTTCACTTTTATTCTTGTTTTTGTTTCCTGTCTGATTTTTGGCAATGAATGCCATTCCCATGGTGCACCAGCCCCAGGCTGCATCAGACAGCTCCCCTTCATCGCTACTACAAAGGGATGGGAGAAGCAAAAAAGAGGAAGAAAAATCAAGAAGGCCCCAGTGCAAAAATGCTAATAATTTAAGATGTGTGCACACTTACACACGCTCGTTCTTATACTGTCACTACATTGTACCTCAAAGGTGCCCAGTGTGTGACAAGGGTGGGAATAAATTACCTCAACCTTTCTGATCTTCCATCCTTTTGACTCTTCCCTCTCTTCATTTTCTCTTTCTCTCCCCTCCTGTGAGCACACATTTCTGCATCTCGACTTCTCCAGTTTTTCTAATCCCTCATCCTTTCCTCCCTGGAGTTTTCTTCCACCCCCTGTTGATATCTGGCTTTTATTCCTAGCTGTAAAGCCACTGCTTCCCATCTATCTATCCCTCCATCCCTCTTTCTACCGCCCTATTTTCCTCCCACTGAGTGTTTGATATTTGACGAGAAAGCCTTTGAAGTGAGCTGACTTTAAAAAGGCCTGCTGATGATGACAGGGAGAACCAGCCGAGGCCTAGCCCATCATGACTGTCCACCAGGACTAGCACCCCTTGAAACAACCCTGTAGCCCTGGGTTCCTGAGACTCCCCTGATCAGCAGGCACTGATCGAGAACAATGAATAAATGTAGACAATGAAGCGAGAGGTGTATGGATGTTTTTGTGGAAGTCGGGGAAGGCTTGGGTTTGGTTATATAGAGATGACAGAGATGATACAAGAGACGATATATTTCTTTCTCCCCCAAAGCGTAATCGCCGGCCTCCCAAGGAGATGGCCCCAGTGGAGCCAGCAGAGTTTGCAGCCCAGCTCATCTCCCGCCTGGAAAGCCTGAAGAGAGAGCAGGACACCTTCAACTCTCTGGAGGAGAGGCTGCAGCAGATCCAGGAGGTTTGTGTGATTCTGATGCTTACTCAAAAAGTGAAGTTGTTGGTTCTTTCTTAGTTAATGACTCTGTGTACCATGTTGTTTTTACCAGGAGGAGGAAAGAGAAGATACAGAGATCATGGGAAGTGCTCCCCAGCTGTCCCCCCACCCGCTGACCCTCCTCCCTGGCTCCTCTGATGAGGACCCTCAGGCCATCCTGGATGAACACCTCTCTCGTGTCCTGAAGACCCCTGGTTGCCAGTCCCCTGCTATCATCAGACATTCACCTCGCTCCAGCTCCCCAGAGCACAGGCCCTTCACTCGGGCAGGCTTTGGAATCAAGGCTGTGGTGAGGACTGGGCCTTCCAGTTCCCCTCTCTCTAGCCCTGACCAAGGGACCTTCGCTCTGTCCTTGGGCCCCAGTAGGACCCTTGTAAGCAGGCAGAGCACAAAACACATCCACCACCACTACATCCACCATCATGCAAGTCCCAAGACTAAAGAGCAGATTGAAAGGGAGGCAGCACTCAGGGTGCACGGCCTGTGCTCCAGCAGTGGCGAGTGCCAGCCATACCAACGCAGCCGCAGCTTGGGTAGAGAGATGTGTGGGGCCATCTCAGACAACAGTATGGGGTCAGTTCCAAGCACTTTTTAGAATTTGTCTCATTTATTTCCTGTTTTTGCAAGTTGATTGTATAAAAACTGACCACGTTAACTCTCTTCCTGCCAGGCGCTCCAACTCCCTGTCCAGGAGTGTGTGTCGTTCAGGGGCTGAGGATGGAGTCGCAGAAAGGTGTATGGAGGATTGTGGGCCCTTACAGCTGCCAAGCGATACAATGGACCCCGCCCAGAATGTGTTGCAGTGGATCCTGGAAAGCAAACGACAAGGAAGGCACAAGTCTCACAGGTGAGCAGTGGCTCACACCTGGAGTGCACAGGTGTTTGTGTGAGTTTTATGTTATTTTTGTCTGAAATGACCCACTATGGCAGGATGCTGATACATGTCTTATTTCCTTTTGACCCTTAAAGTACCCAGAGCACCAAGAAATCCTTTGGAGGCTCCTCCACCCAGACGCATACATGGGGTGGTGGAGGAAGCTGTGGCCACCTCCGTAGCCACCAGCCAGCCCAGCCATTTATCCAAGACCCTGCCATGCCTCCCTTGCCCCCTCCCAACACTCTAGCCCAGCTGGAGGAGGCCTGCCGCAGACTGGAGGAAGTCTCCACCAAGACTGCCAAACAAAGGTACACAGAAAGTAGAGAGTATAGGTTAGATAACTGGTTTGCTTTCTTGCTAGCTTATGTTTGCTAACCATCCCTGATGTTTAATGTCACTGGAGGAAATATCAGTGTGCATTTCTGCATAGTAATAATGTTTCTTTTACATCTCTTCCCAGGCATTCGGTGTCCAGTCTTCAGCGAGAGAAGAGCAACGTAGTGCCTGTCCATAGTGGGGGGTCTATCACTCTGCCGCTAGCCAATCCAAGCCCTGGCGGCCTTCTCACGACCAGCCCCGGTCTTCAATCAGAAGAGTACGATGCTTCTAGTGCCCCGCCCTCCCTCTTCTCTCCTCCTATCTGCTCCTCTTCCTCCTCCTCTCAGCCATAGCCTCCACCTTGCAGTGTACTTCTACCCTTTTAACTCTTCCTACTTTTCACCTGCACTGCTCACTGCATATGTGGGGAGACATGAATAGTTGTGTGGAAACCTACATATAACACATCGGCACAACCCCACAAATAGGCAGTCGAAAGAGAAGGTGAACTCCCCCCCCCTTTGCAGAGTTTATTTTAAGCTATGTACATAGAGCCCTGGCTTGTGTATTTGTGCCATGTGTGGGGAGTTTGTAGTCACTGCACCACCTGACTGAGACATCTCTTTCATATATATGTATCATTTTTATTGGCTGTCCTTCAGTGAGCTGGCAGTCGGCTGGTGCGAACAGAGCTTAGCAAAGAGAGCTCCTCTGAAGTAGGCCTACAAAGCCTTGGACATAGCTGAAGGGGAATTGGTAATACTGTGCCCCATAACACACAAGAACACACTTACTGATGGCACTGGGTCACTCACTCACTGGCTAGTGTTATTCTTCAGCCAAGGTGCTGTTGCTGTATTTTTAGTCTAGTTCTGTTTTCTGTACTCTGTAGCTGCAAGTTGCAGATTGTTGTTGGAGTCTCCAAGAAGCTTTGCTCTAATTCTCATTTCCCTTTTGATCATTATCTTGTTAAGTATCATGATGGTGTCCTCTCCTTTTGACTCACCTTCCCTTTCTCTCTCTCTGTGTCTTCTTTCAGGGTGATGGAGTCTAAGAGGGGTTTAGGAAGCCACGGGGTGTGCAGCGGAGAGACGGTGGTGACGTATTTCTTCTGTGGTGAGGAGATCCCCTACCGAAGGACCATGAAGAGCCACAATCTCACTCTGGGCCACTTCAAGGAGCAGCTCCGCAAAAAAGGCAACTACAGGTGTGTAGAGGGAAACTTGGATACACAGACGTGTCAGTTAAAGTTGTCCAGAGTGACATAATCTCAATGAACCTTCACTGTTGTGATTGCTGGCAATCAAACGCTATGTTTATGGGCCTTGATGATAACAAAGAATGATTTTGTTGCCTGTCTCTTGGTGTATCATTATAAACTGCTAGGCCTGGGAATCACTACTGATTTCCTGGAATTTATTCAATTACCATTCACAAAGCCCCAGTTTGATTAAATTTCTGATTCAATATTGATTGAGTTAGGTTTATTTCAGACATTGCAGACATCTGCCTTTAAGTTCGACAGTGCACCTTGTGCCCCTAAATGAAAACGTTTAGGGGCACAGTTGCTTTTTTTTTTAAAGAAATAACATTAATGCATCTCCTTTATAAACAATTAACATTAGAAATATTATTTGCATAATGCACAGGGGCAAACTGATGTAAAAAAAGATTACCAAGGAATTTTAAAACATGAGACGACCGAGTGCACGTGAACTGCCTTATAGACAATGTACAGGGTGCACCCTGAAAACTGAAAGTTTAAAAGTAGCTAGATTTATGATGGACCTCTCTTTTCCAAAATGGCGGTAACACATGCAGGCAGCAAAGTAACTGGCAGCATCCAGTATCTTCAGTGGTGTGGGAGCTGTATGGCTGACTGTGTGATCCCTGATCTTAAGTGTCATGTTGTTGTGTCACAGTCTGACAGAGCAGGACTAAAGAAAACCACAGACTGAAGGAAGAATGTTTAATGTTGGCTAGCTAAAGGCTACAGGTTACACTGTAATGTTATATTTCTATCTTTAAATTGTGGTCAAAGCCTGTGACCTCAGAGACCTTGGATATTATGTTCGTGTGTGCAGTCACAGGCCTCTGTGGTTTTTGTGTGTGTTTTGGGGGGATGGGTTGGTGGTGCGGGGGTTAGTGGAAGAGTTTGAACTGCAGAGATTTGGGTCTCATCTGGTATTGATTTCCATGCTAAGGCACACTTAATACACATGGCTTTGAAGCCCCGGCCCCTTTCGTTTCAACCAACAAAGACTTGCACAAATGGCCAGCCTGCAGATTCTTCACTGAGGCTATCAGGGGCTTTTTCCTTTGTGTGTGTGTGTGTGTGTACAATCACGAATGCACTTGTGTTGAACGTGCACAATGTTTACACATGTTGCAATCATTTTATGGATATTTTTGAAAATGTACATTGTTAAATGCCAGATCCGCTTGTTTGCCATGTTACGGGGCCTTGACTGAGGCCACACCGCTTCAATGTGTGTTTGCAGAGAGAGATTTCACTTTGATTGCTTTTTTCCAGTGGGCTTTACTGGGAAGAGATCAAACATGTACTGTTTAGACTGTTATGGTGTCTAGGATAAGCACGGGTTGAGTGTTGTGTTAATAATTACTGGTATCAAACTGTGATTTCTGGGGAGAAAGAAGTGAAGGGACCTCAAGAAACATCTTCCTGTCCAGATGTGCACAGTGTTTCTGGATCAACAAATGTGACAAGCACTTAGTTCTTCACATCTGTTTGCTCCCACCCACCCCTGTTCTTTTCTCTCTGGATCGCTGTCTCAGTTCCTGTGTCATACCATCCACACTTTTTTGGAAAAGAGAGCTGTGCAGCGTTTTAATAGCAGCCAGAGAATGTGTGGAGTTGGGTCATTTCAACATGGCAGCAGTTCAACAAAGAACAGTACTGCTGGGCCCTGCCAGACGATATTGGTGCCAGATGTCAGCGCGGTGGAGGGAGAAGGGGGGAAAATAGATCTTAGCCACATAAAACATGTTCCAGTGGAAATTCAGGCGCTCTGTGTCTGTCTCTCTCAGCAAAAAAGATCTCTTTGAAGATTTTTTTAAAGAGTAGAACAGCCCTGTTATTTTTCTGCCTCCAGATAAGAAATAGGGATGAAATTATCAGGTGTTAAATTTTTATTTTATTTATTTATTTATTTCTCATCTACTGTGTCTTATTTACTCTCCTGATTCTATTCTGAGAGGTTTCTTGTTTTCCGTTTAGTTGAAGCCTTCCTGTATTTCAGATGAAACTGCTGACTGACTGGAGCATGTGTGCTCACGGGCACCTTTTGCAAGGACTTTTTTTTTTTTTTTTTAAGCCCACAGCTCTTACCTAATAAGTGTTGCATGTTTGCCTTTGTCAGCCTCCCACCTCATTAAAAACAAATGCTCACAAACACAAACATTCCATTCATCCCACACATGGAGCAAGTTGAGAAATTTTTCCATTACATAGTTAATGAATTAATTCTTAGACCCCCCCCCACCACCACCAACCAATACACCCCTGCTGGTTTCACTTCCTCTAAAATAAGGAGGGTGGGGGATTGCATCATTAATGGCCCAGTAAAGTTATGGCTGACAAGAAGCCCCCAACCCCCCCACGATTTTTTTATTCCACACACACCCACACACAGAAGCTGTCAGTCGGCCACCCTTCCTGTAGCCTTCAGTGAGAGCTCACGCTGTCAAGAGGAGCAAAAAGGACACAGTGTGCTGCATGCTCTTTCTCCTTCTCTTCTGTGGTCTCTGTTCTTTTCTTTGTCCCTGTAATGAAGAAGGGATGAGGAGCGAGTGAAAGGCCGCGCATGTGTGTGTGAGCTGGTGTGTAGGAGTCGAGGGGGGGAATGACGGGCAGACTTGCAGGCACCCAAAATTTCAGCTTTTGTCAAAGGACCCCTTCATTTGCACGTGGGCCTAATTGGCCCCTGTTAGCCGGAGCAAAACACAACAACATTATGGAGGAAAAGGAAAGCGAGAAGTGGAAGAGAGAAAGAGTGGACGGAGGGATGAAGAGAGCGAGCCCCTTATTTTAGACCAAGACTGTTTAGCAGCAGGTTCCAGCCCCACCCTGAGTCGCTGTGTACGCTCAGCAAACTTGGTTAGTTGTATACTGAGTGGCTTTTCATGGAGGCGGAAATGAAGCTTGATGTTAAAAAAGGTCAAATAAAAAGGGCTGGCTGCAAGCTGTTTGACTTTTACTGTTTCCCTGTCAGCCTTAATGTGATGTCTGTGTATGAAAAGGGTGATATTAACCTTCCTGTCTCTGTTGCAGGTACTACTTCAAGAAGGCCAGTGATGAGTTTGAGTGCGGCGCAGTGTTCGAGGAGGTGTCGGACGACTGCTCCTTGCTGCCCACCTACGAGGGCAAAATCTTGGGCAAGGTAGAGAGAATGGAGTGAGGCCACGCTGCCCATGTTGTGAAATAAATTCCTCTGGACACTTAGCACCTCGATGGATGTACTGTACTCCTTCATATGCTGACATGCAAAATAAACTGTGTCTTTTAAGCTAAGACTGTAGGACTGGAGATGTTGCTGAAGGAATGTTTGGGCAAATGGAATGGATGAAAAAGGAACAAGGACAACTGATCACTATTACTGGACTATCATGTGAACAGCCTGCCTTGAAGTGAAGAAAAGAATGGGCTGTATGTTGCTGGACTGAGACACCTCTATATTTCCAGAAGACAAAACTCTGGAGAATTCAGGTGAATGACCACTTGTCAAAGAAGCTGGGCAGTGGGTTTAAATCTGAGGCTGGCAGCCTTCCTGGCCCTGCCTGTGTCAGCATCTGGCCATGGCCATTTGCTAGCACATCACTAATATGTATATGCAGATATACATGTACATTGCATTGTATTGTGATGCTCTTATTGCTGTGTAAAGATTTCTATTGCTATTTATTGAAAATATTCTCGCCCCAACCCTGTAATTCTTCCATGGACAAGCTGCTTGGAGCTGATGATTTCTTTCTTCTGAGCATCTCAAGCAAAGGAAATGCTTTTATTCATTTGCAGCCCCCTCATATAGAACTGTACACTTCAAAAATACCTCTTCAAAAACTCTACTCCTGTTCCTGGGGATTTAGTGAGACATCTCTGATCTCCTGGCTGGAGGGCTTACTGCTGAAGCTTCGAGAATGGCTCTATCTATCACCTTGTGATAAATAGTTTGATAGTATATTTACTACTGCAGTGCTATTTGTGACTGTGTCCCCATCTGCTCCGAAGGGCCCTGAGAGTACAACAAAAAAGGAAAGGAAATGCTATTAATGTATAATTCCCAACTCTGGGACTCTGCTCAGATAACCCTGATCTGTCACGTCTTAGTGCCTTTTTGTCAGTGGCGCAGGCATCGCACAACATAGCCTACGTATGTACTAAGAGGAAACTGTCTTGAACAGGCCCTCGAGTCCCCAAAATGTGTTTACACCTATATTAATATTTACCATCAGAAGCTCTATAATGTGCTCCCCCCACGTGCTTAGCTATGTGTATGTGTGACTGGTTTCTTCTTGAGTAGGCTCATGTGTGTGTATTTGAAGTCTGCACTATGAACTGCAGGTGATGATGATGATGGTGGCGATATACACTATGTCCATAGTGTTTTAATTGAGTACAGTAGCTGTGCCTACATGGGTTCTTGCCGTGTTTTACCCAGTTTTCAGGGTCCTATTACTCCCTTGGTTTTTCAAGGGGCCTTATGTTGAAAAGATATTTTTATGCCTTTTAGTATCTGTTTCATCACATTTTCTGTTTTGTAATATTTTTCATGGCTTCCTTGGCTCCACTTGTAAACTGTAAATTATGCATTCTATAGAGCTCAGTTGAAAAGATGTCTCGGTACTTTAATTATTGTAATTATGAAGAGATGTAGCCTTTATTAAAATGTTCTATTTTTCAAATTAGCAAATGGTTTCCTATCGTTTTTTGAGTGTGTGCAACAACCTTCACGACACTGTGGAGAGTGCAGGGGATCCAGTGAGAACTCTCTGGGAGCTTTGCATCCAGTATCAGCTCTTAATTTACTCCCTGTTGGACATTAAAGCTAATTTGGCCACCGGAGCCTCCAAGTGTTTTAGTGTAAGAAGGAAACAGGAAGAGTATCTAAGTCAGTGTTAATGAGACATTTGGCAAATACATGGCTATTTACATGGCAAACCACTGGGCCTCCTGTGGCACTTGATGAATTGTGTGTGTGAGTGTAATGTGGTCTCGTGCACAGACCCAATTAGGCTCCTAGTAAATGGATGCTAACAAACTGCTACATGAAGAATCCTGTATAATGCATCAGGATAATTGTGCTTCCACAGCCTCCCTCGCTATGAATATGTTTAAAAGTTTAAATTACAGTTAAATAATTCAGGTGGGTAGCTTCCACAGTTATAGTGCTTTTTGCTGCAAATTCCCTTTTTCTTATTATCCTTCATGTGCAGAATTGTCACTAAAACCACTGCTACTTTGAAGCCTGTCCACTTGAGTTTCAACTGCAGAAGCTTCAGACGAGCTCCTTCACTTTGGCCTGTGGATTCTTCCCCCTGTGTTTGGAAAGGGCTCAGTGACTAAATGTAAACCTATCCTGAAACAGCATAACATCATTTATAAGATGTATTTTGAAAAAGACTTGCACAAGCTCATACTGTATGTACGTATGTTAAAAACGCTAAACAATGGCACTGATTTATTGCCGTGAGAATCAAAAGCCCCTTTCAGACATGCACTCGAACCCTGAAATTATCTAGATATTACCTGTGGGAGCTGTAAGTGAGAAGGCAAATATCATATCATCATATCAATATGTCATTCGACCCGGACCTTCAGCAGACTTTACCCTGCCAGCTTCCTGGTACGAAGTCCGTGTAATGTCAGAGTGAGCCCATGTGACAAAACAGCAGCATACAGTCCAGAGTATTCACACGAAGCAAGTAGGTGTGTTGAGGACGTTCTATCACGTGACTGGCACAGAATTGTAAGAACAATGAAGACACCGACAAAAATATCTAACTGGAAACACGACCTAATTCAGAAACTTCTGTAGTTAAGAATCGTCAGATGTGATTGCATCATATCCCACCTCCTGCATGATCTGCAATCAAATTCTGTGAAAAGTCCAAAATCAATAGGCATCCAGTGTATCTCTCAGTACTTTCCAACCTCTTTATCCTGTGTGTTGCTCTCAGCCACAAGCCTGTTTGATGTACAGTAAATAGGTCACAAATACAAACTGTTCTGGTCTTTTCACTGGATTGCTTAACAATAGGGGAAAAAGAAGAACACCAGCATTATTCTTCAATATCAAACAGTTCATGAAATGTATTTGGTCCAGCTTTTGTCAAGCTTTTCCTCAGTGCTGTATCTACTGAGATCTGCTGTGCAAGATGTAATACGTTATCTGCAGAAGATCAGAGTGTGCACCAGGCTCCTTTTTGTAATTTAATTTAAATACCTTACAGCTTCACACACATGGACACTGATGTCTTCACACAGTTTGCACAGTGCATTCTTCTGCCACTCTCTCTCCCTTTAAGCTTCATTGGCTAAGAGTGTTGCTTATGCGGCCTTTCATATTGAAAGGGCATCATGATATTGTTAAAATACCATTTTCGTCCCTTTCATCAGCAAAGGTCAGTGCATACACTTGAAGGCCATCCTTTGGACTCTTTAGAACTAAGAGGCTCTCACTCAGCAGCGCTCCACTGTCAGAAAACCTTGTGAACCCATCTTTGTATAGAGGGCTATTTTAGATGGGGTCACCTTTTTGAAGAGTGCACTGGGTTAAGCAGACAAAGGTGGGCAATGTGACAATATGGGGCATTTGAAGGTTGCTAGAAAGCGCTTTGACAGTCAGGAGTTCATTTATATGTATTTGAATGATTTCAAGCTCAATATGACTTCATAGGCTTATTTAGCTGGTTCTGTTTTACACTTATGAAGTGTAACTGTTGAAGATCATCAGTTACTCTGCTCACGCTTAGGAGACGAAGTGTTTGTTCAGAAAAATATCTTTTCAAGTCAACACTAGCCTGAACCTCTGAGTCACAACCTAAATATATCTATGAAAAAGTGAGTAAAAGAAAAGATAAATTAGTCTGAAGAAATAATCAACTCAAAATCCACAGACTGGCTTTCTCCAGAGCTTTTAACTCATCTCATAATCTTTAATAGTGTATTGCGTTTGCTCAGTTTTCACAGTAACCTGCTGCCTCCAAGTCGCCATCAAGTAGGGTACACACAGCACACTGGTTTATAGTAGGCACGGAGATCCTCCAACCAGAAAGTACTCTTATACTGAAGGGGCAGTTCTAGAAATGTTTGGTGCGGGTGGCCAAGCTGGGACACAGACTCAGAGAAAAGGGCCATAAGATTTCAGGAGACACCAATAGCTATCTGGGCCACTGACTGGTCCCCGCTGTGGATTGGCTCGACCTTGTGCCACCTCAGCCCCCTCATGTCCACATCTCAGCCTGCTATTGTTTCCCACAGTACTATCCAACATCTGCTACCTGTCCCACTCAGATGATATGGGATCAAAGGCATTGAGTATGAACAACGGCATGCAGGAACCTAAACAGTAAACAGGAAGTAGAACCAGGATCACATGGATGTGCTTTGATTGGTGAAGGCAAGGCTTTGACATCCATGTGAAGTCATTTTTGTGCTAGTCACTTTCCAAAATGGGCTGTTATAATATAAGAGATGTGACCTTGACCCCCTCTAAAGAAAATCCATAACAAAGCAACTGAGATGCCTTTTTAGTAGGTACAAACTCTCTGAAATATGAAGGATTTTTTCATCAAAAATCTTGGCAACGTGGATTAACACACAGTGTAGGTTAATGCAGAGTAAAACATCAAACCAGAGTACAGCTGAGTGTAGAGGCCCGCAGGGTGGGGGGGCTCAAACGCTCGCTGTCTGCCACCATGAACCTCAACCTCAATTAAATACACTCCAATCATTCCACCAGAGATGGATATGAGAAAATGAGACCTCCAATTTTGGGTCCTGGACCCTTTCCTTTGGAACCTGGATCAGCCATGAACGTTGTTTCACACAGGCATAACCCAGACAGCCATGGGACTGTGGTCAACCAGGGGGCCTTGTCTGGATCCTGGCCAGGCGCCACTGTGGTAGCTGATCCCTCTACCATGTGACCAATCACATGGTTTTATACTTCTAACCAATGACTTGCTTTTGGTTTCTACCAATACTTCATTTGCTGACATGTTAAAATGACAGCTGCTCGGCCGAAGACAGCCAGAACCTATCCATCAAAAAGAAATAAACAGCGAAAGAGCAGAAAATAAGCACGCCTTAGATATGTATCATAGCAGAGTGAGGAAATACAGAATAGCATTAGAGAAGAAAGGTCTGTCAGTTTGAAACAACACAAATGGATTGGTCCTGTTACAAGCACCTGTAACTTAATGACCGGAATCTGTGACAAAAACATTTGAAAGCTCAATCAAATCATCTAATGTAGGACTTTTTCCAACATTACTGACAGAAAAAAGGCATCATATGTCCCTCCATAAACACATGGCTGGAATCTGAAGAGATTATGTATCTCACAAATGCTTTGGGAAAAGAAGAAGATAGGAGATGACACTGAGGGCCAGAAACCTTATCTGTCGCCAGTGTAGTGCAGCTGTATTGGGTACTGTGCCGCTAAAAGGGCACTGAGGACGTGAGGAATGATAGCTGGCTGGGGGATTGTGTGCACATCCTCCCTGCAGCTCAAGGAAAAGCATCTTTTGTGAAGAGAGTGAGCGCCATTGTCCTCCTTTGGTGTTTATGTTTGTCTTAAATTTCACCTCGTGCGCAGCACAGCCCCACCAAGCCACAGCATAGGCATTGTTCTGGGCCCATGCAGGAACACTAGCCTGCAGTCACCTTCTTTCTGACTGTCCCCATTGTCCCACCACCAACCCCCCAAAACGTTTTTGTTTTTGCTCCCTGACACAGACAGCTCAGATTGTTGCCTGATGTTGCTTCCTCTCATCCTATTGTTTCCACTTCTCTTATGAATGTATGGCTTTTCTTCTCCAAGTTGGTCAGTGCATGTGTCAGAGTTGGCTGAGTGGTTGGAGGGGATGGCAGCATGAGGCTGGGGGCTGGAGGGAGGTTAGGGTACACAGAGTGAATGTGAAGTTTTATGGCTAACCCCATGTGTTTTTGAATCTTTTAGCTTCCACATTCTTTCCCAGACTGAGGGGCTGGGGAGCTTTTGTAGCATGAAGATAGGGCAGAGAGAGGGAAGTTGGGTATGAGAGAGAGAGAATTAAAAAACCGGGAGCGGGACATGTGGTTCTTGTTTGGGGTGTTGCATCCAGTGATGGTGGGTCTGGCTTCTCTTTGCTCCAACCTGTGTCTAAAATCTAAACATCCCACTGATTATTAAACAGTATGGATGCTCTCATGCCCCCTCGAAGTGAACCAGAAACACATAAACACAGCAGGATCACAACCACACATGTCTGTATTTTCAAACCAGAGTGAAAAGGTAGGTTTTTACCTTTCACTTGAAGACAGTTTCAAGGACACACGTTCTCATAAGACAAATCCTTCAAATCATTTCTCCTTTGTATATGGTGTTAACTGTGTGGGAGCACATTAGCATTATGCCTCTGGGGTCTGTGAATTCATTACAGTATTTGTAAAGTTAAACTGTGAACCACATGAACTCCAAGCCACAACCAACCTTCTAGATACAACTCTGGTCACAAGTGACACCCACATAACTCCAAAACCCTCTGATGAGCTGTGTTACATGTGCACACGCCCGGAAGACTAAAACGTCAGTTTCAATAATATGACTTTATAATTTCCTAATAGTTTCCTAGGATGTTAGTTGCAAGCAAACTGTGTAAGCTGGTACTGATATAAGCAGAATTTAGACAGTCTGTTGCATTTAATTCATAGTCACAAATAGCTTGTGTAACCTGAAGGACTTCTTAGCTTCCAGCAGCTGAGAAATAAAACATTTACTTTGGTTTAATCAGAGATGTATCCAGTCAATATTAAATACAAAAATAAAAACAAAATCTAAAAATGCAGGTGAAACTATATCACAAAGTAAATATTCGAAGCCAGATAAAACAAATGAATAAATGAATAAAGTAGTCAAACTTACTGTGACTTAGCATGTAGCATGTAGCAAATGACTTAGCATATACAGTGTTTTTTAAGTTAAGATTTAAAGATGGTCACTGATGCCCTTACATCTGATATGTAATGGAGCCTCGAGGCAGAGTTGAATCAACGCTTCTCATTTTGAACAAAAAACTGAACATTATTGCAGGACTGTTGAATTAGACCGCATGAAGCAATTCAAATTCTTTAGTCTTGATATAAAACATTGGATATGACAGGTGAGATGTAAAAGAACTTACAATTATGCCAAATTCCTGACGATGAAAGAAACTTGAGCTATAGAAACCATAAGAACTAACAGTCTTAGTCTTGTATTCAAGGACTAGACTACAGCTGAAAAAGATCCCTACTGGTAAGAGTTAAAGATGAAGGACCATGAAGACAGTGATCAGAATCATTACTTGATTACCACACAGCCTTAGACAATCAGTGCCAATTATTTGACTTTCATCTTGTTACCGTCCTGAGTCCTGCTGGATTTCCCCTGAATGATATCATCTGTCCATATTCAGCTTTTACCTTGCTGGAAAGAAAAGAGAAATGGAGGATGGAGAGAGAGAGAGAGAGAGAGAGCTGGACTGTGATCCAGGGTCCTCACTCCTGTTGGTCTGCCTGGGAAAGGGATGGACCTGGTTTCACATAACTCACAGCCTGGATCAGCATATGTGGGAGCATGCATGTGAGTGCATTTGCTTGCTAGGGAGTGCGCATTTTTGTGAGTGACCGGCAAGAGCGCACAGAGCTAGAAGAACTGTTTCAAAGCAGAGAATTAGAAAGGATAAGGGGGAACGTGTGAGAAGGCAGAGAAGAATTGAGGGGAGAGTGTGAGCCAAAAAAAAAGCTGCATGACTGGAGGAGTGTGAGTAAGGACGAAGGCTACACAGGTGCACAAGACGAGAAACAAGTAGGGGGTAATTGATTACATTTAGATGTGTACAGAAAACTGATACAAAACCCTTTCAGGGCTAAAAAGGGCAGGGGGAGTCACCAGAAGCAGGAGTGAGGGTGTATGTGTGTGTGTTGACATCACTTGTTCCAACAAAACACAACGCCTTCCACAAAATGACCTGCTAAATTGGATATTGTTGATATGATATGATAGCTTCTTCTGTTTTAGACCCTCTGGCTTTCCCTCAAAAGTCAGCGCTGTCATGACGGTGCAGATTCATTTGTTCAAGCAAACAGAAGTTCAACTTTGCACAGAGACTTTCTTTGCCTCTGATCATGGCGATGCCTTTGAAATTGATTCTGCTCTGAAATGACATTGTTGCTGGTGTGACTGGGCCTTTATTTGTCTAAACTTAAAGTAATTCCTTATGATGTCTTCATCCTAATAATCAACACACTTAAATAGATCATATCAGCCCTGACAGAAATGAACAACCTCTGTTGTTTCGGTTTGTGAAGTTAAGAAACAAATCAAGTAAATAGTGAAAGGAAGAATAATTTCTCATGATGCTTTGGTATACTGATCATTCTCACAATATTTTACTAAAGTGATACCCTCAAGTTAAAAAGCTGATGCACAAAACCTGTCAGAGGCACAAAGCTCTGTTTATCAGGCTGCTGACACTGAACATCTGAGGCATGGCGTTACTTTGGTGGACCCTGGCTGCCTTTGAATGCTCATTACTTGGCTGAAAAAGAAGCACGTCAGGCGGAAGAATCTTAACGACACGCCTTTGCCTGTTTTTCCAGCCTTGAAGAAGTGAAAATTAGTCTTTTAAAAGGCATAATTCAAAGCCAGGAGCATGAAAAGGGGGGCAGAATGAAATGTCGGCACTGCAGTGTTAAAAGGGAGGTGGGAGATGAGAGATCCTAGTGTCTGACTTTGGTGTGACTTCAAAAGGCCGTGTTTAAAGCGGGAGGCCTTAATGCTGGCCTGATAGCAGAGCTGTCGTATCTGTGTGACCTCCCACAGCTGGCCAGCCAGAGACACAGGACTCATGCAGCGCTGTGTATTTGTGATTTCTTGATGTGTGTATATGAGCTTGTTCTGGGTGTTTGTGTGTTGGTACTCTTGTGGCTCTTGCTGTGTCTTGATGTGATTGTGTTTTAATGTTTGTGTTGTGATGTCAGTGTATGTGTATGTCTGAGCTGTGACTTTGCGTGTGTGCACAGAGGTTGAAGATCTAAGCCAGGCTCTGCCCTCTCTCCCTATGCACAGGGACCTTTTTTCATTCTTGTTAAGATTCAAATGCTGATAGGCTTTGAACTGCAGCTGTAGACTCTGCAGTCATTTCACCACATTAGCTCAACTAGCTGAAGCTTCCCTTGCGCTGCCTTCCACATTATTGCTACTGCCATTACAAACCATCACAGCAGCCACATTAACTGCATAGCAGTGGGTGAAGGCGTGGGGCATCATTTATAAAAGCAGGAATTTAGCTTTGATGTTGCAAATCAGACAACCGGTCTGAACATGATGTTGCTCAGCTGAACATTTTCTCTTTGAAGAAAGACAGTTGATCTAATGTTTGGCATGTAGTAAACAACTTCCAAAACAGATTATAGAAAGACTACACAAATTATACTCATTTAAACCCTGTTAGCTTTTTGTTTGTTTGTTTGTTTTTGTGGTGGATCAGTGGTTAGTACTGTCGCCGTACAGTAAGAAGGTTCTGGGTTCAAGTCTGGATCGACCCAGGGCATGTTCTCCCCTGTGGCCACACTCCAAAGACATGCTGCTTATGTTGGCTGGTGAGCGTGTGGTTGTTTGCTACATGTCAGCCCTGTGATCGACCAGTGACCTGTCCAGGGTGGACCCCGCCTCTCGCCCAATGACAGCTGGGTTAGATTCCTGGGACCCTATTCAAGAATAAGCAGTATAGATGATGGATAGCTTTGTCCACAATGTGGTGCTATCAATGAGAATTTCTATTGGGCTTGGACTTTGGTTCAGACTGAAATAAATAACTATTACTTCAATGGCCTTTAGGTTTTGTGCAAATATCCATGTGTCCCAGGGAATAAATCCAACCAAATTTGTAGTTCCCCTCTCGCATCAACAGAACGTTGACATGTGTGACTTTTAGTGAAGCACCTGCACAGCTGTTGGAGAGACTGTGATGAAATTTGGTAGTGGTGGTCCCCAGAGGATGGATCCTAAGCACTTTGGTGGGCCCCTGACTTCTCCTCCAGCCCCACTGTGAGGTTGACATTTGTGGTTTGTCTGATTAAAATGGGTACAGGCTTCTTTATGATTTATTATAATACGGTGCAATGCGATATGATACAATAACACTTTATCAGATAAAATCCTAAATTTGTCTTGTAACACAAGGCAGCTGTAATGCACGACCAAACAATAGCAATCACAACAAACAATAACAGTTAAGCCACTAAAATTGGTGATCCCATGAATTTTCATGTAGAACCACCAGCAGGTCGAAACATCAGCATGTTAGTATTGTCACTGTGAGCGTGTTAGCATGCTGGTGTTAGCATTCAGCTGTGGACTTGTTCAAATGAAAATCTCTAAGCAGCATCTTTGTTTTCTCACATTAATTGAACACAAACATTGCTGGTAATTACCATCCTGGATCTTGACAGATTAATCATTCTGAGGTTTTTTTATAGCTGTTATCATCTTGCACAGGCTTGTTTATTTTTCTCTCTCTCTTTCTGTAGCTCCTGTTCCTTTTGGTGTGTCTCTCCTTATCTTTTTGAGCGAGCAGGCAAGAAAAGCCGAGCAGCCTCTTCCTGCTCTTTAAAGTCCAGCAGGCAGGGTACTGCTGAGAGCTGCCTCTCTTCTCCTGCACTTGTTTGTTCTCATTTCATCTCACTCTATCGTCTCTCAGGAGAGACAGCACAGACCACTGTAGATGGAGTAAAAAAGACCACTACATACACACAGGTTTGACGCACCCTTCATGTCCTTTGCACCTTTACATTCCACGTACCGAGTGGAGCCCATCAGGGAACCTTTATGCAGCCTGCCACCTCCATATCCTTGATTCCTATTTTGACCTGAGCTGGTCCGTGGGGCCTGAATGGGCCTATCAGTTGATCAAATCAAATGTTTCCAGTGGTCACCTCCTGGCTCCTGACCTCGAGTTCGCTCAGCTGACAGCGGGAGAGTGGGGAACACTTCGGGAAACACTGCTGTCACACCCTGATCCCGGCTTTGATGAGTCACATCAAACAGCGTCCATATCTGAATGTGATCCTCAAAGGAAACAGGGTGAGGCGTGTGTGGCAGATACACCCCAATCCCGCCCCCCCCCCTTTTACTGGGCTGATTGATTGATTGGTAAGGTTTATTTGTGTAAGAGTGCCAGACTGCACTTTACTTTAAAGCTTTTTGTGCTCATGGGATGGTGTGTTTTGTTGAGATGCAAGTGGCTGGGGAGAGATAATAGACTTCTAACAGGATACTGAGCCTCTCACTGTGCCATTCGCGGGCAGAGATTTAGCCGCTATCCTCACTGTTGTGGTGAATTTTCATCTCAGACATTGAAGCATCCCGTCTGGAGTTTAGGGTCTATTCGAAGAGGAGTCTGTGATGACAGCGCACCACAGAGCACAAAGAGGAAACATTAAACGTTGACAGACCGATAATGTTACCAGACTGGATTTAATCTACGCTTCCTTTCATTCATATTCTACTTCCTGTTTCCCTGTAGCTGTTGTTATTATCAGTATTGCAGCTTTGTTGATGATATTTTACTTCTCTTTTCTTCTTCTCTTATTTCCTGCCTTTGCTTCATCCTCTGGCTCTTGTTGGCATCATGTTGAAATGGCAACTTCCAATAAAAAGGCTTTTTCTTGTGATGAAGGTTTAATGTGCTTGTCACGTGGCACAAATGGCAAATGTTTACCCCTGTTGCTGCTTTCTCAGTATTCACCCAGCGAGAGAAGGTAGGAGGCATGCATTTATTCATCATTTCCTAGAGGTTCTGGTGTTGGTGTCATGAGCAAATGAGCGAATATAGTTAGGCACCAAGTTGGGAATGTTTCAGGGTTGTTTTTGTGTGTGCTGCTTGGTTTTTGAACACACATCCTCCACTCAAAGCGATACGGCACTCCTTCTCCCTCTCAGTGTTTTTCTTCACCACCGCCAAGTCGTCTCTTTTTCTCTTCTTTTGGACTTTTCTTAAACTCCACTTTGTTTTGTGTTTATTGTGGCCAAAGAACGGAGAGGCATGTGTTTGTTAGTGGGTTAGAGAATTACGTCTGCACAGATCAGGCAATCTCACCCTCCTTATTTTTAGGTCTCATTTTAATTGAACTTGGTGCACTTTCTTAAACAAAACGGGCCTCATCCTGTCTTTATGTCTGCAGGAAGAGGCTTTAATAGCAAGAGAACAGGGGGAGAGGACTGAGTCACAGAAGGATGTGAAGCTTTATGTCTATCCATCTTGTTCTGCAGGGAAGAAGAGGGAACTACTGTATGTGCATTAAAGATGAGAATAAAAGGTGCCACTGCTGGTGCTTAGTGTTTTAATGAAGAGTACTGTGTGTGTTTTGACATGTAGTTAAAGTGTATATTTATGTTTCCATGTGTCTGGTTGTCCCTATGTATCTTTTCTTTCACTGGCCTCCATTTTTGCCACCCTCCTGTCTCCACTCTGGTTCTGATGAAAGTGATCAGGCATCCTGTGCCAGCACGGGGCCCAGCCTGCTGATTAAAAATGCTAATGTCTCCCGCCGGGTCTTTGATGCTAGACCCAGGCGCACAAAGCCAGCCAAGATTACCAAGGGCCTGTGTAATCCTTTATCTGGGGCCCGATGCAGGGAGACACCCAACTGAGAGCCCTGACAGTTGCAATCAATCATGTCAGGGACGTGTCACACAGGTCTGCTGACCCCCTGCTAACAGGCTCAGCTTTAATTAGCTACCGTAAGTGATGTACACAAGGCTCAGAGAGTATGCACACACAAATGTAAAAGTGCACGTATTACATGCTCCTACTTCTTGAGTGCCTTCAATTAGGCTTCAAGTTGTGGATCTCTCAAGCGGCCTCGTGTGTATGACTTAATTACTAATATAAATGCTTAGTGCGTGTTGAGATTCAGGCTGTATGAGAGACAGAGAGAGCAAGTCTGTGCCATGATTTTACAAGCTTCTGATCTCTCCTCTCTTCTGACAGCAGAGAGCAAGAAGGATGGAAAGACAGCATGTGAGTGTGTGTGTGTAGGGCGTGGACGGGAGCAGAGGATTGAGAGATGGGGTTGTTTTGAAGTTTGCTTGACATCATATTAACAAAGCTGGTCTAATCCCTAGATGGATGGCTGGGCAAGAGCTGTGATTATGCTGTAAAAAAAAAAAAAACAACTTTAATCTTTATTCAAAATAGAGCAGATGTTTTATTTTGTGTTATCATTGCCTCATGTACATGAATGTTTACTGCTGTGGAGGACACTGACCTGATATCCTTAGTTTTATTTCTGGCAATTTGGGAATCTGAGGAGGAGTTTTCTTGCCACAGTAAATATTTGACAAATTACAGATTGTAGATTTTTACCATGTTCCTCACAGTATGAAGAATTCCTTCTTTTACGGGTGGTAAAATTGAACAGACCTATGACCAGGTGAAGTTTAGATACACACTGTCCACTGCTAACATTTTGTTTACTAAAATTGCTCTAATGAATGTTAATAAAGTATTGTAGTTTTGGGTGAAAGGTTACATTTACTGTTGGTTTGCGACAGGACAGGCGGTCCAGTCAGTCGCACACCCATCTGCCTTCTTAACTCCACACCCTTACTTCCTGCCTTGTTACATAAAGTGAACAAGGGGTCACAAGAGAAACACGAGGGGTTACTCAGTGATTGGGAGAAAAGGGGATGATGAGCCTTTCATTTAGCCTTTGTTACTTTTTTCTTTGTTGATCGCTTGATGCTTTCAGATTCAGTTTGGGAAAAGTATGCGAATGAAAAAAAAAAAAATCATTCCTTGGTTGAACGATGGTAGACAGACTCAGTCTCTGACGAGAGGTAAGCATCCCCTGGTTTTAACACACCCCTGCCAGTGCAGTCTCTTGTGTTGGGCAAATGTCTGTATGAACACAGCCTTAGCCATATCGAGCTGAAATGTACAGAAAATACACCAGTTAAATTAATATAAAGTGAAAAATGTCCATGTTTTGTTGGTGTCTAGTCAAACATTTTTCTGGGAGATGAAGGCACACTGACCTCAGTATTTTTAAAATCCTGGCTCTGGGCAAATTGCTGTGATATTCTGAACAGAAATGATGATATATCAGCACAGTTTTACACTGCACTGAGTTTTAATATTATTTGCACAGTTTTATGGATTGTATTTACATACTTTAAGTGGCTGATATTAGAATTCAGAGCAGGCAGGCTGATGTAGAGCTTCCCTCAGGAGCAGAGTTACTTTGCTCTTTGTAGCAAACTTCTGAATCCGCTGCACACACAGTAGACTCAACTCCAAACAATACCTGAGCATACCTTCTTTTTCTGCTGTCACGCTCTGCTTTTATTTTGTATATTCTTAGCTTCCCCAGCCCCGAGCGCTTGGCACAAAGTGTCTGTGTGGCCTCATCATCATCCGCTATACTCAAAAATAGAGCGTTGCTCTCACTTCAGAGCAGGGCAGACTCTTGTTTGCTCTGAGGCCTGACAGCAGAGGAGTGTGGTTGGAAGGTGGCTCAAAGGAGACAGTGCAGACCAAGTGTATGTGTTTTTTCTTTCCTAGCCTTGATGAGAGCAGGTGCCTGTTGGAATGAATGTGATTAGTTTCTCGGAGGGAGCACCGAGGCGATCAGTTTGACATGAAACAACCTGTTACATCTCCTCCTCCGTCCCATCACCTTTTCTGGGGGCACACGTCAAGGGGAGGCATGAATGCAGCAAAGAGAATGTCCTTCTCCCTGGAGCTATCTGGCAGGGTTGGATTACAAACTGAACATACAAAAATGTGCACACACACACAAGCTTTTGTAGTGAATCTACCTCTTGTCTCACCTTTGCCCGTTCCTAGTGGCTGAAATGTGAGAATAGACTGGCTTAAGGGCTTGGCTCAGGCTGGGTGTTGGCACAGCCTCCACCTTTTAAAAATCTCCAAATTCTCAAGTGTTTAAGGAAGCGTACATTCTGTTCTCAGCTTTCCAAATTGTTGATGGAGGTGAGATGGCTATATGAGTATAACACTGATCACTGTAATCAGTCAGATGCTTGGCCAAGCAAACAGAAATGAGAGACCAGTGGTTGCAGAAAAAAACAGGTTGTCGGCAGGCGGACAGACAAACATTTAGTGAGGCTGTCAGTCAACCAGCCAGCAAAAAAGACAATCCGACTGGAAAACACAGAGTAGACCAGCAAAACTGTAGAAAGTGTCCAGCGGTGGCTCCAACTTTGAAATGTCAAAGGAAGCGACGCTTTGTCACCCAACACTTTAATTACCTTTGTATGTGTTCTGCGTACCTATACTTTATGGCTGTGCATTTGTGTGTGTGTGTTAGTGTGTTGGCAGCAGTGCCAGACCTGTTTGTTCAGATGGGATGACTGTCACCTCTCATCTTCTCAAATTAGTCCCCCTCTCCTCCCGCCACCACCTCCTCCTCTGGGCCAGGCCATACCAAGTTTCAGCAGCACACTTTTCAACACGTTTTGGTGTAACTTACATAAAGAGCTTCAGTTTTCATTTTTCTCTGCAGGATTATAAACATATCCTTGTTATTTTTGTAAAGAAATCTCTTTGTGCAGCCTGTTTACATGCTTCATGTCTAACACTGCATGCTCAACATCCAGAAGTCTGTGCTAATGTATGTATCACAGTCAGTCATGATCAGAATCACATTTTAGAAAGAAACATCACAAACACATTCTAGAGGAACATGCATTTAAAGGGTAATTACACATTAATTTAGCTACACATAATCACATGGAGTGATGTCTTCGAGGGTGGGAGGAGAAAAGGCGATGAGAGAGAACTCGAGGAAACACGTTTTTTTTAGAGACATGAGACGTCCTTTCCGCTGATCCTCCATCTGAAGCTTCCAGTCACCAGATGATTCTGATAAAGGGGCATGTCAGTCCACAAAAGGCTTTCACAAAGCATAGCCTCGTGTATCCTCACTCACAGCTCCTCCAGGCATCCTCCTAGCTTCTCGACCCTAACTCCTCAGAGTAGGAATAAGAGATTCAAGATGGCCGACCAGAACGACTTCTGGGTCAAGCATGGAGTGAGGAGTGATCAAAAAAGTATTAATAAGCATTTACCAACTTAACACAGGCAGTGTGCTTGTTTGTGGCCACAGTATCTCCAGTTGTTCTCTGAAGGTTTTCTCCAGCCAACTGACACTGCCCACCTGACCCCTTGCCTGCACATGCTAACTCAAGGTGTTCTCTTACCTTCCTCACTTTGTTCCCTTCCCCTCAGCCAAGTACCAGTGATACACACAAACACACACCTGCAACCAACAATAGAGGCCTTATTCAGGGTGGGCACACTGCCTCTATGAAGGACTAGGATCTGGACATCGGCGGCTGACGTGCAAAGACCACAGTGCTTCTGAGAATTACTTATAAGTAGCTATTCTATTTAGAGCAGCAAACGGTGTGTGGCTTTTATCTGGGGATGTTGCAGTGAACTCAGCTTTGTCATCCTAACTGTGGAGATGGTTTTCATCAGCACACTCCTCTGAAGAGACGTAAGCTGAACCCAGCAGTCTATGATATAACCATCTACTGTCATTATGTTTTGGATGCTAAAGCCAGATTTAACCACGTCTAAATCCTGTATTTTCTCCTTTCCGGTGCTGCTCGGCCTCAGACATAACACAACGTTTCCTCGGCCATGACATCACTGTCTAAATAACATGCTTCTTAGGAATCTCCCTTGATGTCTGTTGCTGCATAGAGGGATGAAAGCGAGTGAATGAAAGAGAAGGCAAAAGCCATCAGACGCATCTTCAAGAGCAGCCTTTGGCTTCAAAATTAAACCTCAGGCGCTGTGTCAGAGGACAACAGCTAAGGACGTCATGGAGAGCACAGTATTTACCCCCTGCCCCGTCCCAAAGCTTCCCTCAGCAAAAACAAGAGAAAAATAAAGGTGCAGAAGAGGATCAAAGTTTAATGAGAAGAGAAAAAACAGTGATCCAGAGAGCACAAGGGTTCATGGGGGTTGGTTTGTGCAGGCAAGAGCTGAGCAACTGGGAATGTTCCCATGCTTGGGATAGGAGGGAAAGATAAATAAGCCAGGATGGTTGCACAAAGAGAAGCAAGTAGAAAGTGGGAATGATGAGATTTTAGAAGGAATCTCTCTCTCTCTCTCTCTCTCAAACACAAAAGCACACACATGGGTTCAGATAGAAAGGAGTGGTAAACAGATGTGTGTGTGTGTGTGTGTGTTTTGTAACCATGGAACATGGGTTTTAGAAGTTTGTTATGGATTTGTTTTCAAAATGACAGGCTTTCACAACAACTCCCTTCCACTGCTGCGTGCCAGAGACAGAGCGTATGTTTTACATCATGACTCTCAGTTTGCTGCCTCGCAGGAAAAACTATGCTAACAGCAAAAGATCTGGCCACACTGTAAACCTCTCATAGCCACTCTTTCTCAGAAATCCTGGGTCCATTATCCAACAATTGATCCTTATGTGTCAGCTAGTCCTAAGTAGTTTGTAGTAGTAAGTAGTAAGTCAGTAGTAACTTGATTAATCAGAAAGCTAGTTAATAAAATGCACCTTTCAACTCAACATAAGGTGAAATTCCATTCCAACTTTATTTATAAAGCACTAAAAACAACCAAAGTGGATCAAAATGCTGTACAATGTAAATAACAACATACAATAAAAATAAACATAACATACAAATAAAATCAAATGCAATATAAAGTATCAGAGAGCCATTGAAAAAAGATGAGTTTTCAAAAGAGACTTAAAAATAGGCAAAGAAGAAGCCAAGATTTTATGTCCTCAAAGCATTTAAGCAGTGGCCTAACACAACAAGAATTTGTCTTTTTAATAGGTAAGTAAAGCTGGCTATCATCTGCATAGCAATGAAAGGAAATGCCATGTTTCCTAAGTATGGAGCCAAGTGGGAGCAAGTAAAGAGAAAAAAGAAGGGGTCCAAGAACCGAGCCTTGTGGAACCTCATACAAAATAAATAATGAAAGGCTTTAAAACTAGATATTATCTCAAGCCAATCTCTGTGATCTTACCTTAAGACATTTTATTCTCTCTCCCTTTTCTCCTGCCTTGTGTGAATTTGTATTTGTGTATATGCATATGTGTATTGGGTATACAGTGGGGCAAATAAGTGTTTGATACACTGCTGATTTTTCAAGTTTTCCCATTTACAAAGAATGGACAGTTCTGTAATTTTCATCGTAGGTACACCTCAACTGTGAGAGACAGAATCTACAAAAAAATTCCAGAAAATCACATTGATAGATTTTTAAATATTTTTTTTTCCATTTTATTGCATGAAATAAGTATTTCATCACCTACCAACCAGCAAGAATTCTGGCTCTCACAGACCTGTTAGTTTGTCTTTAAGAAGCCCTCCTATCCTCCACTCATTGCTTGTATTAATTGCACCTGTTTGAACTCGTTACCTGTATAAAAGACACCTGTCCACACACTCAGTCTATCAGACTCCAACTTCTCCACTATGGGCAAGACCAAAGAACTGTCTAAGGACACTAGGGACAAAATTGTAGACCTGCACAAGGCTGGGATGGGCTACAGGACAATAGGCAAACAGCTTGGTGAGAAG
>NW_018128107.1:59321-71444 GCF_001952655.1 Monopterus albus | reverse complement strand
AACTTTTTGGTATAAACTCCACTCGCCGTGTTTGGAGGAGGAAGAAGGATGAGTACAATCTTAAGAACACCATCCCATCCATGAAGCATGGGGGTGGAAACTTCATGCTTTGGGGTGCTTTTCTGCAAAGGTGACAGGACGACTGCACCGTATTAAGGAGAGGATGGATGGGGCCATGTATCGCGCGATTTTGGACAACAACCTCCTTCCCTCAGTAAGAGCATTGAAGATGGGTCGTGGCTGGGTCTTCCAGCATGACAATGACCCCAAACACACAGCCAGGGCGACTAAGGAGTGGCTCTGTAAGAAGCATTTCAAGGTCCTGGAGTGGCCTAGCCAGTCTCCAGACCTGAACCCAATAGAAACTCTATGGAGGGAGCTGAAACTCTGTGTTGCCCAGCGACAGCCCCAAAACCTGAAAGATCTGGAGAAGACCTGTATGGAGGAGTGGGCCAAAATCCCTGCTGCAGTGTGTGCAAACCTGGTCAAGAACTACAGGAAATGTCTGACCTCTGTAACTGTAAACAAAGGTTTTGGTACCAAATATTTAGTTCCATTTTTCTGTTGTATCAAATACTTATTTCATGAAATAAAATGGAAATAAATTATTTAAAAATCTAACAATGTGATTTTCTGGAATTCTTTTGTAGATTCTGTCTCTCACACTTGAGGTGTACCTACGATGAAAATTACAGATCTGTCCATTCTTTGTAAGGGGGAAAACTTGAAAAATTGGTGGTGTATCAAACACTTATTTGCCCCATTGTATATGTGAATGTTTGCAGACTGTATTTACACAAAAGCTTTTAAATCCTTTTGGTTGTAAAGCACTTTGTCACCCTGGTTTTGAAAAGTGCTAGATAAATAAAGTTGACTTACTGACTTAGATTAATCAGGAAACGAACATCGGAAAGGTGTGAAGTCCAGCACGTACTTTTAAGGGAGTGCAGTGACACAACCACTTGTTATCATGTGATCTGAGTAAGAAACTTAAAGTTGTCTGTTCACTGATGAAGTGCTGGATGCGAATGGGCTCGACCCTCCTGTGGCTGTCTGTTGACTCCTGTTCGATGGCTTTGACCAGTTAGATAACACCATTCACAGATGTAATCAGCTTCCAGATGGTCCTGCGATGCAGCTTGAAAGATTTGGGAAGTTATAGAAAATTTAATTCAATTTTACAAGATTTACAAAATACATTGCCACGTTCAAGTATGAACCTCCATGCTTATTGCCATTTAAAAGGCATTTGCTTCACAATCTATCTCAACTCCATACACAAATACACAACAGCTTACTGATCTTATATACAGTGTGTGTATATATATATATATATATATATACATTACCCTGTGCCTACACGTTGATGTAAATTAAATGACAATTATGAGTAATTTAAAGACATATTTCCATGTTTATTTGGTAAACTAGTACCTGCAGAAATCTTTTTGCTTAAGATGAGAACCAGGGAGTAATACTGATCTTATATTCAGTATATATATATATATATATATAAACATTACCCTGTGCCTACACGTTGATGTAAATGAAATGACAATTATGAGTAATTTAAAGAGATATTTCCATCTTTATTTGGTAAACTAGTACCTGCAGAAATCTTTTTGCTTAAGATGAGAACCAGGGAGTAAAGCGAGGATCCTGGCACCACACAATGGCCATAAAATCCAAACTATCCCAAACAAACTTCGTCACTCCCCTGCCAGGTTTGTCTTCCCCTCCGATCTCTCGTCTCTTTCATCCTCCTCTGGTAAGGCCTCCTCTTCCTCTCTCTACATTGTCCCCATTCTCGCTCCTTTTCGTCTCTAGGCAACAAGGCAACAGAGGTCTGAGCGGAGAGAGAGAGAGAGACAGAGAGACAGCGGCTGGTAAACAGAGAGATAGTGAGCTGCTCTTGAAACTTTGGAGACAGCTATGCCAGGAATGCAGGTGCCTGCTGTGAGGACAACAAAGTGAGGAGGACCTCCGTAGGAGCGCAGCGTGGGCAAGCAGCACGTATGTGTGAGGGAACCCAGCCCACATTTCAGCTCAGCCCGTGTGCTTCTCATGCAAAGCAGTTGACTTTCAAAGGTATGATTGTCACTGTGTGGGGCTCCTCAAGAGATTACGTGACAGCAGGTCTGAAACTCCTGAGAAAAATAGAGACATTTGTTCTGATTATCCATCTTGATAAAACTCCGCCTGCAATATTTACCATGCAAATGCATACAGCGAGATAAGAGTAATTACTGCTGAAAACCTAGCACTTATACTGAAACTTACTATAAGGCATGTTTTGTGACAAAGAGACTTAGGTAGCAAAGAAAAGTAGAAACAAATTTTACTGCATGAAAATGAGAGTCTGAAGAAGTTTTGACTTTCTCTTTTGGTCCTGTCTTTGTCTTTTAGCTGTCTACATTTTTCTTCATCTCTCTCTCCTCCTCTCCTAGTCATCAGATTTATTCAGCAGAGACACAGAAGCCACATCACAGAGAGACCAGAAGGGTTTGAAGAGGAAGATGGAAGAGAAGAAAAGAGTTTAAAACAAAAGTGTAGGAGAGAGTCGGAGCAAGTGCTGTTGATGTGGCTGAGTAAAAGGACACAGATGACAGAGAATACTTTAACCAGATGTAAAAGAACATTATTTAGTGGTGTTGTGTGTGTGTGTACACGTGTGTCCATACTAGTGCACAGACAGTGTACAAAAGGTGTGGCTGGTGCGTCATATGAGAGCACATGGCCGTATGCAGATACATTGTTGAAAGCATCTCTGTGTTTGCATTTCTCTGGTTGTGTCAGTGTGTGTGATAGAGTAGGGCGCCAATGTGTGTAGTTGTGTGTGTGCGTGCGTGCGGGTGCATGTTAGCAGCTGCCCATCTGCCTGGCGGAGTCCCGGGGCCCTGCAGCCCTCACAGCCAACGTCTGATGTGATTTAGTGGTGCAGGTCAAAGGTCAAGAGCCCCTAGTCTCCATCTGCGTCTGAAGAAAAGGCCATCAGGAAAGGATTAGGCTGGAGTCAATGGTCCTGGTGACAGGTCTGCCATTGGTTCACTTCACACATACACACTTTTGTTTTCTTTCCTTGTGGGGACTTTAGTTTGACTTACATTCTTTCCCTGGAGACTTACTTTAACCTTAAATCAAATTGTCACTCTAAAAATCAATGATTTACATGGTGTGGACTGCCATCTGGTCCGTACAAGGAAGACGGAGTCCCCACAGTGTGAATGATACCAGGCGTGTAGATACACAAATAAATAGTTTTTTTTAATCATCCTCTCAACAGATTAACAACAAATAAGAATAAAAATCAGTATTTCCACTTGTGTTAGCATTAGCATTAGCTTATTTAAGTACCATTGTTAGGTTTAGAGTTAAAATTTGTATAAAAACTAGAATTTTTATTGTCACCATTGGCATTAATGGGGTTTTTGTCAGAATTACTATAATAAACTCACTATGATAGTAGCAAAATATAATTTTAAGTTCCTACTAAAATTCATTCATTGCAACATTTAAAAAAGGACTCCAAAAATCACAGTGTCAGACTCAGAGAAGGTCAGCTGGCGGCTCATGCCAACAAATTATATATGTAGATAGCAGTAATGCTGGTTTGGCTGTTGTCCTGTCGCCTGGCCCTCGCCTCGGCTTGCCTGTAGCTGTGTGTCGAGAGCCTCTTGGAGACATTAATGTTGGTTTTCTGTGGATAGTTTGTGTTGTAACCTTGCTGTAACCGTACATCTTTGTTTTTCAAGTTCAAATCCAACTAGTATGGCATGAATAGTAGCTGCTGTATTATTATTAGCGGTTCTGTATTAGCATTAGCAGGCGTAGGCCATATTTTCAATTTATCTTTAGCTCTGAGTTTTAACAATTAAAGAGTAAATTTTTTTAATTTGTACAGAGCTCATTTAATATCCAGATTTCTGTAGACAGCAGTGAAAACCTGAGGAAAGCGTTATTTATGAGGAGCTGTTTGACAGACAGGCCAGCAATGGCTGAAAGACGCATGTTTGATGAAACATGGCAGGAGCCAAATCCCAGTCAGCCCCTTTATTGAACTTACTGAAGTAGGACCGTGTTATGAAAAAATTCCCCAAAGTGGCTCAGAAGAAGAGCCCGCTTTTCCACAGGTGAAGGGAAAACTGATGAGCTGGGGGTTTAATGTTTATGTATTAGATTTCAAACACTTCCTTTCTGTGAGGAAATCCAGATGTAGAGGCATGTTCTTCTGCCTCAAAGATCTGACAGATGTCTTCTTCTTTTTCCAGTATTTTTTCCAGTATTTCCTTCTTCTTCTTGGTGTTGTGATGGAGTGACAGAGTTTGGAGCTCCATCAGCCCAATGCACAGAGGATGTTTGAGCTAAATATGCATACAGGTCTGTGCCAAACGTGTTACTTGGTATTCTTTTAAAATTCATCATGTGGGCAAAGTGTGTTTTCTCACAGCCTCAGACACCTTTAAGTTTGTGTGGTGGAACATTAAAAAATGCCTACCATTAAAAGCAATATCAGTTAAAGGCACTCCCTATAGACAAACCAATTTCTGGGCTATTTAAGTGCCTTTCAAGAAAATCTTGTGATGATGACAGAACTTTAATCTTCAAACAAACCTTATCCAGCGCAAGATAGTTTTTCTGCCTTCTCTTATCTTCTTACGTGCGTTGTTGGCAGAGCGAATTTCTATATATTCTTACTTTCTTTGTCAGCATATATAAACAAACCAAAGGCCTTTCCAAATACGTACCTCCCTGCTTCCAAAAGTTTGATAAGTCCTCTTCTTTCTTTTTCCCACTATTCACAGAGGAGAAAACGGGTTGTTAGTTCTTTGAGCCAGCTATCAGAAAATCCGGGGGAAATTATGCTGAGCGCAGCAGTCGCACAGCAAAGGGTGATTACAAATTCAAATGGTTGCTTTTGCATCACTGGAAGACTTTGAAGACCTCTTAATGAGCAGATAGCCGGAGTTAAACATTTGTGGAAGTGCCATCTTCGAAAAAGAAAAGTGGAGAAGAGAAAGAGGAGAAGAAGAGAGAAAGAGCAGCCAGCTTAAAGGGTTTTTGATCGTGGCAGATATCAGCAGGGCAGTGCTGAGCAACTGTCTGTCTTGGACTAGTGGTTGTCTTTTGAGAGCTCACTGCTCAAGGTTCTGTTTGGATTCAGGGTTAGCTGGGGCTCTCTGAACAAACTTACACCAGGACAGCATCCCAGCTGCTGCGTGCTGGTCAGTGTCTGTCAGGTTTGAAAGACTGGCGTAAGTGATGAAGGCTGGATTGAAATATAAAGAGGAAGAACTCAAGAACAAGAGGGCTACAGAGAACCAAATGTACCATCGTATCAAATATTGAAAAAGAAATGAGAGAAGGAGACAGGGTAAAAGCAGGCGAACAAGACAAAGAGAAAAAGTTGAAGAGCAGGAGTTGATAGTAAATAGAGTGAGGAGTCTCCTCAAAGAAAAGTGGGATGCACAATAAAGGAGGGAAGCAATGAAAGACGGTGAAGCAGAAACAGAGGGGGTTGAAGGAGAGCAAAGCAAAGGATAAACAAACAGGGAGGGAGAGGGAGACGAAAGTGCTGCTCCTCCATCTCAGCAAAGCAGCACCAGTCTAGTGGAGCTTTGAACTTGACCCCCATTAGAGGCCTGATGATAGTTTGAAGTGAACGGTTGAAATGAGTTGGAGCATTTTAGATGTTAATTTGTTTTTGTTGTGTGCGGGTATGCATTTGTGTGTGTGTGTGTTTATGTGTGTGCAAATGTCTTTTTTCATCTTTTTCAGGGCATCCAAATTGTTCATAGTCACACCCAATTTAACACCGCAAGATAAAACGCTTCCTTTAGCTGTGTTGTTTCCTGCTATTTCTTTTTATTTTACTTTTTTTTTGTTTTGTGAAGGAAAAAAAGGATTCATGGCTGTGACCGCAGGACTTTAAGTTGAATTTAGCTGTTTTATGGAATCAGTGGAGATGGTACCTCCGTACGCCAATGTCATCATTTGAGATTTTTTTATCTTTACTTCTTGTTTCCTGTTTCTCGATTTTAAACGTTATACTGATGGAGAAAAACACCTTCATGTGAAAAACTGGTCGACTGCATGTTAAAACTATAACTCACTGCGCACATAATCAGTATGTGTTCACTTTGTTCTCTTAACTATTCAGTACCTCTGAGAAATGTGTCGATTTGAAGACGACCGTGATATGAGCAGGTTTTGTGAATGTGACTCTTTGTCCATTAAGTCCCCTGCTGGCCCTGAAATAACAACGCTTTCAGTGGCATGATTCCTCAGTTGCCATGTAGACACTAACTCAAGTTTGTGTTGGGGGAGGATGCCTAAGATGGAACCAAACTAGAGGAGGTCAGCTGACTTATTTTATGGCCTTTTTGACCCTTGACTTCTGGCTGTATCTCCCATCAGGTCTGCGGCAGTTGGTCAGATCAGAGAGCCAGTCTGGCACCACCACCTCCAGGTTAGCTCCCAGCCTTAGTCCCTGAGATTCCCCAGCTCGGGTCACAGGTTCTGGTGAAGAGTGGAGGGGTGAAGGTGGGGGGTCTGGATGGGTTTGGTGTATAAACACTGAGCATCTGTGATCTGGTGACACATGAAAGGGGTCTGCCTGTGGGGTTGCCGGCTCAACGTCTATATGTCGACATCCCCCACCCATACACACACACACACGCTTACGCTGACATCAGATTTATGTATTTATGCATTGCAGCGGCACAGCTCAAAGGGATATGACTGGAGGGGGCTGAGCTGAGGGAGAGCAGAAAGGGAGCAAAGCTGTTTGGTCTGCAGACAGAGACTGATGGGGTGCTGGGGTGTCAGAGGGTGGCCTGTAGGTGACAGGAGAGATTGAAGGGAGGGAGAGGAGAGTAAGGCCTGAGAGACATCTGGAGAGCGATGATGCTGATTGAAAAGTTATGCATGTATGCCTTAATCTGGGCAGAAGTTCCAGTGGTGAAGGGTTTCTTAGTGACTGACACCCACATCAGCACACAAACACACAGCCTCAGCTGCAGTAGTTCTTACACAAACTAAGTACTGAACCATGTTGAGAAACTTCTTCAGAATTCCATGAGTTTTTCAATGTGCACCGAAGCTGTTTTGCTCTCTTAAGCTATGATTGTCATTATGCTAATTTCTGAAGTAGCATAGATCATGAGCAATGTATTTTGTTGTATGAGAACATCACCATAGCATGTTTTGACCTTTCAGTTATGATTTTTTCTTCAGCCATTATTTAATCGATTCTTCTGCACTTTCAACATCTCAAAATCTTTTAAATCCAATGTGATGTGTGAAAATGTTGCTTTAAAAGGTACTCATGTTGCTGCATATGCTAAAGCAGCATGTTGCAGTACCAAAAACTAAACACTAGAGGGTAGAGAAATGTAAGCAAAGTAATTATCTTTGTATGATTTTGAAGGATGTACAGTCTGCTATGCATCCTTGTCAGTTCACAAAAACAGTTATATGTTGAGTTGAGTAGCAGTAATAGTCTCTGCTGTTTCTGCGCTTAATATGCCACATTTTAAAGTTATTTACTAATTTAAAACATCTAAATGAAATGTCTTTCATATCCAAGATCTAAGTAGTGTGTATTTTTTTCAGTAAAGCCCTCAGAGGTGGTAGTACTCTTAACACTGTTGTCCATTTTAAACATTTGTTTGCAAAACCAGCATTGTTAAAGTTACTGAGGGGTCAATGCTGTCTAGTATTTTTCTGATGTGTATTTATAGTTTGGAACAGATGTTCATTGCATCCAGTTTTTATTGGTAGTCTTCACTCAGATGTAAGAGTCATATCATATCATATTTACTCAGAATCGCAGATGGTATTTTCATCATAAAATACACACAAGAATCATTTCAGCTCCCACAACAGCCCTTTACTCTTTTCTTGACTGGCAAACAGCTTAGCCTTCAGGAGTAGAGAGAGAGAGGGAGAGAAAAGGAAAGAAATAAAAGGGGGATGTCTGGGTAACTTCAATAGCCTCTCTGTGTCCATCTAATATGGAGGGCTAGCATGCTGGGAGTTGGCCCTTTCCATTCAGACAAACCCCAAACTCATAAAGACCTCTTCTATGGCCCCCAACCTGAAACCCACCCACCAAAGCCCTCGCTGGTACAGGCCTCTTCCATGGGAACTTACAATCTGCAACGTAATCCCACTTTGGCCCCTGGAGAAGCCTTTCCAAACAAACCATGTGAGTCCTAATACCCAGCGCTTCACAAGTGGCTCCTGGCTAGGCCCGAGCTCCACCAGAACCAAATCAGCCCTCCTTCATCTTTTTTCCTCATTCTCTCACTTTTCTTCTGTCCACGTATAGATGACAAAAGAAAAGGATCTCCTTCTAATTGCATCGAAGATTGAAAAGCTAAGAGGGGCGGTGGGCAGCTACAGGGGGAAATGAGATGGTGGCTCTGGAGGCAGCGGGGGACTGTCATTCTGCCTTTGCCCACCCTGGGTGTGCAGTAGCTGGGATAAGGGAGCTGGCAGCCCAGCCTCTGTGCAGAGCTGGGTTGGGTGGATCAGAGTGGAGGCGAGCGACTCCCAGGGCCCAGCTTTACAGCTCTGGCCAAAACTGAGGACTATGAGAATGTGAAGGAGCTGAAGCAACTCTGCTGGAGGCCCTCTTCACACATGGGAAAGGACGTCTGGTCTTCACAAGTGGGATTCAAAAACCATGGGCTGCTGAGAACAGTGCGTCCAAGCCAAGAAGGAGAATCTGACAGAGAGAGGGCCGAGACATAGTGTATTGGTAACCATCCAAACCTTGTGGCCTGCATGAACAGTCCAGCCACTGTTGATTAGTGCTAGATGAAGTGTGTGAACACACAGTTGGGGTGGTCCGTGACCTTTGGATCTGTTGCTATGCCATGCAGAGTCGCTAATAACCCTCCCTCGCACATAGACACACACCTTGACCTCTGCAGAATGAACTGCCGCCATTCCACGCCTCTTTCACTTGTTCTGCCATCACCCAGCAGCAGCTCTTTAGAAGCTTGGCAGAGCAGCTTTACTCACTTGTCTTTGTGTGAATAGGCCAAAAAGGAAAACAGTTGCTTTCATCATTATGAAAATCAGGGTAATATTAAAAATTCTTCGGTATTAGCCAAAAACCAGAAGATAAAGGCACCAGTCCACGATAAAAAAAACAAAACAAAATGTGTGGGAAAAAATGTCATTTTATTGGGGTCAGAGCACATTCAAATAGCAAGTACAAAAGGCCCCCTCCTCTGTATGCGTAGTGACATTAGATCCAAAGGATTCTGGTTTTACTAGCACTAGAAAGCTCCCTCACTCTCCCCTCCATGACCTCCTTTCATCCCTCCACCTTTCTTCTTTTTAGTACAAATCAGCCACTCAGTGACATGCACATGTTTTAGTGTTATTTGAACTCTGGCAGAGAACTTCAAACAGCTTTCAAAGAGAGCAGTTTTTTCCTCTCTTGCTCTCTATCTTCTTCTCTTTTTAAAAGAGCCCGGCATTTTTCAGCACACCCAATCAGAAGGTCAAGAGATGGGGATTATGATATGCAAATGAGGCTTTGTTATCAGTGGTGATATTCATTATAAAGCTGAACAGAGGAGAGATAACATGAAAAGGTGGCAACTCTCCCCCTCTACCCTTTTTTAGCATAACCTAACACATTGACCGACCTAAGTCCCAATTTATTTCTTTATATATTTTCATTTAGATGAAACGATTAGACCCAAAAAAGAAAAGAGAAGAGCTGAGACTATTGATTAGTCAGCTGCCCAAATGGTGTGTGTACATCTGTATGTGTGTGTGTGTGTGTGCATGCAGGAGAGCTTTGGTGCACACAGGAAGCATAAATCTGGAATCAACTGTGTCCTGATGAGGTTGTCGTCTATTGTGCTCTTTAGGCAGGACGGAGGACTTTGCAATTAGCAAACAGTGTAGAAAGTCTTTCATGTCTCTTCCCTGCTGTGACAGGATGAGGACAGAAAAATACACACATATACACAGAGAGAGATCAGGAAACATGCCCCCCTTTACGTTCAATCTGCATACGGTTGAGTTCAAAGGAGTCCAAGTGAGGTGGCGGTCTGTGCTAGTTTTCCAGCTATTAGCTTTACCCACCATCGTCAGTGAGGAGTGGGCTCTATGGACTTCATAAAGGGGTGGTTATTAGAGCATCAGTGTGGAGATGGCCTTTGAGTTTAGCAGCAGGGGTACTGAGAGCTTTGATGTGAATCACCCTGTTAAATAACTTGGTTGAGGTGGAGGGAGCTACTGAAACCTTACAAAAGGCCAAGGCCCTGTTATATAAGTGATAATTTACCCAGTCTTCTTCTTTTTCCTTGGGTTACACGTCAGTGACAACAATCTACCCAGCAGTGTTCAACAAAAGATGTGCCCATTATGTATCCATTCCAATCCACATCACAGACAATAAGCAACATGCTGCCTTATTTTTTCAGTATTCAAAGTTCAGCTTCAAAGTTTAGCATTACCCTTGGATAGAGTGGTTACAGTCTCACCACAAAGTCAGTGTACTAGCTCTTCTGGAGCCTTTGATCATATGACAGAATCTTCATCAGCAGATTGGACTTTCTTTATTGTCATGAAATTAAAAAAAGGTCACAAAGCACTGTTCAATCAGATTTGACCTTTGGTCAAAGCCAGATGTTTTTGGCCTTCACTAGTGACTTGGCTAAATTAAACTGGACAGTGACTTTTTAAATGTTGTGGGATCATAACCTTTTCACCAGGCAGATCCACTGTGGAGCAGATAGAAAACCTTTGTTCACAGTACGGACGACGGTGGGAAGATGCCGAATAATAGGAAAACATCCTGCTTACAAGCATCAGTTGGGCCAGATACAGACGACAAACTGTGAACACTCAAGTTGACCTGTCAGCGGAGTCCTTTAGTCTTTAACTTGATACTCACTCTTCCTTTTGCTGACCTATAAATCCCATTTAAAGCATAACAAACTGGCCTTTAGTGCTTAGTTGAGCTGTGGCCAGAAGGTAGTGCTGATAATCCACCATCATCCTGCTCCATACCATGTGGCACCCTGTGGTAACATCACACTCAAAGAGGTGCATTGTGATGGATCTTACTTGAATTTGGACAGTTTGCATGGATGATTTGAAGTTAGACAGAAGTTAAACAAACTACCATGAACTGAACATCTGGCTTTAATGCATCTGACCAGACACATCATTTATTGACACACCTTTAAACATTCAAAGGCATCTAATGCCATGTATGAAGGACTTTTGGGAGTGGAACGCGCAAACACGCCCGCCTCGGATGGCGCCATGATAAGACTTTTATATAGTAGGTTTAATACATTCAGTACAACTGGTACCAGTACTTTGTTAGTTTAGAAACTGACTCGACATGTGACCTAGCTGAAGTGTCCACTAGATGGCTCCCCACTCCGCCCAGTGAGAGCGCTGCGCTCCATGTCCCGTCTGAGAATGACAGGTGCATCAGTCAACATTTAGTGATTAGTCCAAACGGATGATGTGTAGATCATATTTTACAGGCGATAAAGAGGACGTGGCAGAGGACACGGACTTCTATGAGACTCACGTGGACATTTTCCCTGACGTGATGACCTCAGCCCGGTAGATGGCAGCCTGTCCAAGCGAATAGAACCAAAGTAAACCGAAATGTGGATGGATGTAGTCGCTACCAGAATCACTGGGCACTTGCTGGATCTGATCCATGGGTAGGTTGTGCCTGTAATTGGTAGTTTTATCAATGTGGTTATCCAGAACACACGACTTTTATGTTTGAAGTGTAGCATTTTCACCTGCTGATCATTTGTGTGGCTGACTGCTCATTAGAGGGAGAGAGGGAGACAGTGTTCTTAATGTTAGTGGAGGGCAACCCGCGTCTTATGGCCATACCGCATACTGCAACGCCATGACGCAATTCACACTCTCCTGCTGCAACACAAAAAAACAAGAAACACCTGAGTGGTGACGACGGGATGCTTCTTGGAGTGTAAATACAATTTAAATGGCGAGGAGGGGGTGTGGCGCTAACCATCTCCCATTCACCAAAACAACACGCCCAGCGCTCGTGCATTTGTGGCGTAAAGCGTAAAGGTTGATTACGGCAGCGCTGTCTGCTCGGAG
>NW_018128107.1:7744-59303 GCF_001952655.1 Monopterus albus | reverse complement strand
CCAGCCCTCGGCAGCCCGCCGTGCTCCTTCCGCCCCGGGCTGCAGACATCAGCGCTCCACGCAGGGATCCTCTCCACATTACGCAGATACAAAGCCTGGATGTAGAGCGGACCAGTGGCCTGCAGATAAAGATAAATAACGGTAAGGTTGAACAAGCGTTTGTTTCCTTTACGTTTTTGTGGATTTGCAATCAGTGTAAGCGTTTTGGTCTGTGGATGCAGTCCAGATCACCCAGACATAAACCAGCGCAGAGTTAAAGCCAGGACGTGAGGAGGACAAAGGGACGGATGGAGCACTAGGTTGTTATTAGTGTAAAAAGCAAAGTAACAGCAGAAACACCATTCCTTGCACAGCAGCCACGTTAAATAACCATACCGTGGTAGCTGTTTTTACATTTATGACTGTCTTCAGATGTCTAGCACAGTGTTTCCTACAGCTGTGTGGACTGGTTCTATACAGTTCACGTGTGACATTGGTTTATTCTAGCAGCTATGTACCTCCTTTATCCCACAGCCTGCTGTGAACTGTAGGTCTACGTGGGTTAGTCACTTCTCTGCTGTCCTTGGTTCTCTGTTTAATAGCAGGCCACAGTATCACAATCTTACAAGACATTCATCAGTCACACTTAAATCTCCCTGTCACCCAATCAGACCAGATCCCCTCTTTATTCCACCAACAGCATTGCTTGTCACATCACTGGGAGGGAGTTTCTGCCCAGTGTCCTCATGTGAACTGGTTCCTTAAGGAGCTATTGTGACTTTGTAAAAGTGTGGGTATGGAATTGCAACAGCACACATTTCCAAGGACCTTATGTGTGACCTCATGTCTTATTGAAACCGGAAGTTGCTTTCAAAGCATCAAGTGCAACATGCAAGTTCACAACATTTATATCACATACATATAACATATGCTAACTGTTATTTTCAGTCTTGATTAAATTGTTGATGATTTTCTCTTTGTAAATAATCCATGTTATTGTTTTCTGCATCAACAGTCCAAAATTCAGAGACATTCAGCTCATAAATAATCCATGTTATTGTTTTCTGCATGAACAGCCCAAAATTCAGAGACATTCAGTTCACTATCATGCATGACAAGCAAAGTATGTTTGGGATTTTGCTTACAAAATGTCTAAAATGATCATTTGATTATCAAATTAAATGCAGACTGTCAACAGACTCATTGTTGCAGCTCCAAACATGTACTGTCAACAGACTCATTGTTGCAGCTCTAAACATGTTATTCCCCAGGAAAGCATTTGTCAAGATGTACTAAATGCAATTGAGAACTTTGAATTTTGCAACTTTCCATCCTCACATTTCCCATTAAACACATTTATATCTCTGTCTTTTCCTAGACGTGTTAACAACATGGTCCATCGCTCTGCTGTGTGTGTCAGTGCAGGTTGTGCTGCAGGAGGAGATTGAATGCCTCTAAAATCTCAAGGTAGGACTTCTCCTCTCTTGTTCTCGTGTGTGGTAGTGGGTGGTGCTGGAATTGATCCACGGCCTTGAACCACTGATCCCTCCTTCACTGTTCTTCTTCTTATTTGTGTTGTCTTCATCTCAACATCTCTTACTCGATCCCAAACCTCATTCACATCTTAAACATCACTACACATCCTCTGTGTGAATGCAAAGATGTTTGTGGACATTTCCACACTTATTAGTTTTTTTTAAACCTACATCTGTCTCTCATGCTGAGGTGTGTTTGTAGATGAAGGGGGTTTGTGTCATCAAGTCTGAAGAGAAAACTCCCTCTTAAGCTTCATTAGACAAATTGCTGTGGGGGTAAAAGCAAACAGTGGCAGCTGAACCATCTGAATAAGCTATTGTTTGTGGATAAAAAGAGCCTTGATAGTTCACTGTCTATCACAGAGCCTTCATGCTGTAACACTGGAGCGCCGCGGCAAAGCCAAAAATAAGATATGAAGCAAACAAACAAACAAACAAAAACAGTGGTATGCTTATGTGAAGGCAGATAAGGGGATGTTGCTGTGTTTATACCATGCATCTATACTTTCATGTGTGTTTGCAGGCTGTGACCTTTCAAAATTCACATTTTGTTCAAAATAAATTCAGCTTAAGGGTGTCTGGCGAGATGTCTCTAAGCCTAATGTTCACTCCTCATGGTTTGAACCACTTGGTCCGTGTATGTGTGTTCAAGGGCACACAGGAAGTATAAAGCTTTTTAGGTAGAAAAAAGTCTCTGAGCTGCTAGATAGGAGGCCGCCTAACAGCTTATCAGTCCATTCAAGGGACAATGTACTGATTTCAGTACAACCAGCACCTCTGTGAGTTTTAGTTATGAGTAAAAAAAAAAAAGTCATAGTATATTCACAAGTTTGTATATTTGAGCCAGACAAGCATTTAAAAGCAGCAGCAACTCTTTTAATTATGCATGATTTAGCTGAAAATCCTCATGGCAATGTACAAGAGAAGACTAGCCTCAGCAGCTCATCACATATTACGTTCTCACACTAAACATTACCAGCACAGAAGTGTGCCAGAGAAAACAGAATAAAGAGAGGAATTGTGGAAGAATAGATGAATTGGAATTATTTCCACTATGTAGACTGTACAGCCTGTGTCGCTCCTGCTAGAAGTGAGCATGAACAATACAACTCGACTTTTGAGAAGTTGTGTGTTTCAGTTCATTGTTGTTAACTTCTCCTTATAACAAAATAAAAGTGCAGATACTGCCATACCTTGTACTACTGCACTTCTAATTTTCTGTGCCAGACAGGACTTCTTGGTGAAAATCTAATGTTTCCCTTGTTCAGATGGGCAGCGCCAGCCTGGCACCAGTATTAGGCCCCCCCCCCAGGCACTGGTGTGTTGTCTCTTAAGTGCTCTGGTCATACTGGTGGTACTTTTATATAACTTTGGTGTGGGGTTGTTTTTCATGGTTTGAGCCTGGCCTTTTAGTCGTAACTAAGGGAAACTATCTACACTACATCATAGTGTGCTTCCAAGTTTGTGGCAGCCATTTGGGTAATGCCTTTTCCTGTTTCAGCATGACGGTGGCCCCCATGCACAAAGAAATGGTAGTCTGGTGTGAAAGAACTTGACTGGGCTGTGCATAGTGACACCAACGGTGAACCAGGCCTTATTGCCCAACATCAGAGCATTACATCATTGATGCTCTTGTTGCTGAATGGAAGCCGTTTTCTACACACTCACTGACAAGCTATTTACCAGGATATGAATTTCATAATAGTACACTGACAAGGAACATGCTTGACTCCACAGCTGAGCTGTCCTCAGCTGTGATTGGCAGCAGCTGGAAAAAAGTCTTTCAGCAGAAGCTTCAGTGTAACATACATCTGTTTGTGCTTACACTAAAGCAGGAGAGAGTAATGGGTGGTGCTTTGCTCTTATCGTGGTTATCTCGCCAAACAGGAAGTTAACGTTAGAGAGAAAGGAGGAAGTCTGTTTACCAGATCACATACACAAAGACTTGAGTACACACTTGGGATGAACACACTGCGCTCAGCATGTAAGCCGGTTATACAGTATGTATGAGGTGAATGCAGAGTGTAGTGGATGCACATGTTCAGTTCACCTTCACCAAGTCAGTAAAGCTCATGTAACACCAAAAACGACACAGCCTCACATCTTTTGCCTTTTGTTGCATGGGTGATTTTTTTTTTTCAGTCGCCACCAAATGCACAGTTTACTCCTGTTTGAGTAACGTCTGCTAAAATGAGCGCGCCAGACAAGCATAATGAAGAAGAAAGCATGAGAAGACAGATAAGAGATCTTTTGAGAGTAACAAACATCTAGAATAAGATCAGCCTTATGCTTTGTACATGGCTGTTATCATGCAGTTGGAGCTGTACAGTAGCTCAATTAACCTGTTTGTACTACAGAGGATCCCAGTGTGCATCATGCTGAGATGAAGCATCTTATCTTATGGACCTACACAGTAGGTGACACTTGAGGTTTGGAAATCTCAAGAACCCCTAAGCTTGGATAGTTAAAGCCAATCCACCTATTCAGCATCAGTGCATATACTGTAGCTGCAGCTCTTTAAGTTTTATTGAAAGTAAGACTTTCTCCTGTTATAAGCGGGTTGGTTATTTGTGCAGTTCCTCCTGTGCAGGTTTATCTCAAATCCCCTAAGCTGCTACTACATGATAGTGAATTTGTGGATGTTCTGTGTCAGATGGAGAAAAGGAGCTGTTCTCCTTCTAACAGGCCATGAGAGTGTTGCAGGCTCTGACCTTTCCATTAGTACTGTTGACTAGAACAGTTAGATATAGCAAAGATTGCACATTTCCTCCTGCAGAACCACTGACTGTTAGATATCCACGCTTTGTTATTTCATGTAACTAATATGCTAATTCTGCTCAGTTTCTGTGTTGATGTTTCCTTTGTGTGTCACATCACTGTCAAAAATAAAGGGATCAGATATTTTGAGC
This sequence comes from Monopterus albus, assembly GCF_001952655.1. Lineage (NCBI taxonomy): Eukaryota > Metazoa > Chordata > Actinopteri > Synbranchiformes > Synbranchidae > Monopterus > Monopterus albus. The sequence goes on along the minus strand of NW_018128107.1, from coordinate 54,880 downwards.
TGCTTTCAGTGTCCTAGAATCTTCTAATGGTCTCAGTCTGGTAGACAGTGCTGATTCTGGGAGTCTAGCAGAGGTAAATACAAATACAAATGCAAATATAATTTAAAGCGTTTCTTTTTTATGGAGTTTACACAGTGATCCATGAACACAAATTTCAAATGCTATACTTAGGACTCTTCTTCTTCTTCTCTTCTTAGCCACAGGTTATCACCTCCCTGCCTTTTATGGCTCTTGATTACGTGTTCCTCACACAGTTCTGCAGAACAGAAGCACTACATATAAAATAGGCCAACTATTTGTGATAGCTGGACAGATTAACCTTTGTCTGTATATACGCTTTGTTGATGTTTCACTGTATTTCTGTTTCCTCTCCCCGCGTCTCGCTCCCTCATCCCTCTATTCATCATGTAATTGGGTAGATTATGATTAATGCTAAGCCCTGCAGCTGTTTGCAGGCTGTCAGGATGCTTTTCCACAGATTATAAATTGCTTTATATATTTTAATGCTTGTGTGTTTTTTGTGTGTTCTTCCACCTTTTGATCTCTTAACTGTCAAATTAAACAGCTCCAGACGTCAGTAGCTGATGCTAATATGTTATTTACTGAAATGATGCATTTAACTCATGTGGTTCTAGAAGAAGCTTTATTCAGTGTAACATTGTAACACGTACAATGAAATTATGTTTGGAGCCAAGGGCCCCGGTGCCACTGCGTGCATACGCGCCGCCATCATGGGCAACGTTCAGTTTCTTGCCCAAGGACACTTCAACATGTGGACTGCAGGCACCAAGATTCAAACCTCCAACCTTCCAGTTGGAGAGGACTACTCTACCCACTGCACTGCACCGCTGTCTACTTAAGGAAGCTGATAATGATGAAATGTTTGTATCTCAGCGCTCAGAGAGAAGATTGGAGTCAACACCTGAAGGTGTCAGGAGCTTGTACATTGATGTTTACAACCATAATTATAAAGTTATTAATTAATCAGGTGTGCTTTCATTTTTGAGAAGGTGTTCTCTAATCTGGGCAGCACGGTGGCATGGTGGTTAGCGCTGTCGCCTCACAGCAAGAAGGTTCTGTGTTCTGCTGACCCGGTGCCTTTCTGTGTGGAGTTTACATGTTCTCCTTGTGCCTGCGTGGGTTCTCTCTTCCTCCCACAGTCCAGAAGCATGTATCTTAGGTTGACTGATGACCCTAAATTGCCCGTAGGACTGAGTGTGGTTGTTTGTCTAAGTGTCAGCCCTGTGACAGACTGGCGACCTGTCCAGGGTGGACCCCGCCTCTCGCCCAATGTCAGCTGGGATTGGCTCCAGCCCCCATGTGACCCTGTTCAGGAATAAGCGGTGTAGGTAATGGATGGATGGATGGATGGATGTTCCTCAATCCAGCTAAATCTCTAGGATGGAGCACAACCTAGTGCTCTATTCGTCCACTGTCTCTAGGATTTCTGTCCATGCCAAAACGGTCCTTAGATCTGAGGGGTCCTCTTTGTTTTTTGTGAAAACCCTTTATTGAAGATCATGTGTTGATAAACACTAAATGCACTGCTAGCAGACCAAGGTTATACAGTGATGCAGGAGCTGCCCTGCCAAACAAAAGGATGCATGGATAAGTGCAGAACAAGATGAAAGCTTCACTGTTGGCATGGCAACCATTCCATCATCTGCATAGTGAAGTCTGATGTTTGACGTGTTGATTGTGGATTTTGGGTTACACAGAGAGAGAGAAAGAGGTGAAGAAAACCGGTTTGATCCAGTGCCGCTGTAAGTGCTGTTTATCTTCCTGCCTTTTGTTTTGTTGTGTTTTCAGTTTTATTCTCTCTCCATCTTTAAGAGAGGGCTGCATGACTAAGAGCAGTGATACTCACCGCCAGACCGTTTCTCAGTGTTTCCTGTGATGCTGCTGGAGCTCATCAAACTGTCCTCAAACAAGATCACATTTCTTTCTGTGTACAGTGTGGTTTCATGTGTGCATTTGGCGGTTTGTGTGCATGTGTGTTGCTGTTACGCAAATATGTTGGTCAAAGGAGCATGTTGACACATCACATGTTACACATACTGAGTATCAGGTTATCAACGTTGTTCACTGTCAATAGATGGAGGTTCATTTGTGGAACATCTACATTAAAACAGTCTGTCTATTTTTATATTTCTGTCTTATCAGTGATATGAGCAAAGATTGGACACTTGTAAATTTTGTTTTACATTTATCTTGATGAAAATTGATACTGAATGGAGCTGAAATGACTGGTCAGTTTATTAGAAATAAAGTTTTTTACAGCTTTGTAAATGTGAATATTTGCATGTTTACTATGATCAGTGATCTACTTCTGTGATCTATGACTGTAAATGTAATATTTTGGGGTTTTAGACTGCCTTAATATGGAGTGTTGGCACAAACAGGTGGTAGTATGCTAATAAACATTACCATGCATGTTGCTGTGGAAAGAGCAGTCCTGCTCAAAACTTTGTGCTTTTTCTTTTCCTTGAGGCTCCGTCCATTCTTTTTTTTCTTGCACATTAATTTATTCTGCTTGTCTACCAGTGAGTGCTTTAAGTGACCAGCCCGGTGTTATGGGACTAACACCGTGACAACCCTCTGGATCTGTTTTAAGAACTGCTGCTTGTGTTGCTCGCTCATGCTTCCTCACTGTCAGTCAGGTCAGAGTTTCCTTCCCTGCGGCGGTTAGGAAAAGAGGGTGTAATGTGCAGATGATGTGATGACTTTGAACGTGGCATCTCCACATCTACGTTTAGCTCTTCATTCTTAAGTGCGCCTTGTTTATTTTCTTGTCTTATCTTTTTGTTTTTGTAGAAAAAGCAGCCAGTGAAAATTGTACTCTCTTATTTCTCACCTTATTTCCACTCAGTTGCTCTCACCCTTACTGAATTCCTTATGCAAGTGGTACATATTTACATGTATGTGTACAGTATACCTGTGTGGTGTAACCAGGGCGCTGGTGATGACTGGGACTTGTGTTCCCTGAAGAGAGAGAAGGGCTTGTGGTGTATTTACCTGCTCTCTGCTGTTATGTGGCCTGCAGCGTGATGGAGGACAAAGCCATCTGCTTGATTTAAGTGTGCTCTGCTCATCACGTGACCCCTCAGTCTCCGTCCTTCAGTCCTACCCATCCAGGCAATTGTGTATATATCATGTGAATAAAGAGCTTATTTAAGTATGCATGCACTTAATGAGAAAAGTCAAGCTTTGTTTTGTGTGTGTGTGTGTGTGTGTGTGTGTGTGTGTGTGTGTGTGTGTGTGTGTGTCTTGGGGCTGTTAGTGACAGCTCACTGCTCCGTCAGTCTCTCTCTCCATGCATCCTGTGTTCATTTCCAATCCCTCTGCCTCATCTGATCTGTCGTCTCGCTGTCATCCTTCACATTTAATGCCTGGCTGACTTGCTTCTTTCTTGACTAGCTCTCCGTTTTCCTCCTGCCCCGTTTTTTCACACACTCATCCACTCACATTACTCCTGACACCAGCCCTCATTTGTTTTGCTCAAAGTACTTTATCTACTTGATGTGGAAATTTGGCTTGCTAACTTAACAACCTTCAGCTGAGGTCATGTCAGGTTTGTCCTAGACACCCGTCTACACGTCCAATCACATCAGCTTAAAGAGAAATATTCAGTAGGTTAGAATCTTTTATCCGGTGCAGTGAATGAACTACAGAAATCTACTGATGAGGTCCTGGCACAGATAAGGTTGGCTTGACGTTGACAGAATTGTGATGTGTACAGCTATAAATCAGAAATACCTACAAAATGTATCCTGATGCATATAATCCGACTTTACTCACAGTTTGCCCCTTCCACATTGTCATCTGTGTTGCACGGCTGCTGAAATCACTGTTGAGTCATCGGTATCGATCCATGACTTAAAATAACCCCCCCACAAATGCAGATACTTTATGGCCATTTTGTGCTAAGGCCTTAAAAGGGCACTCAACACTATTTACAGGTCTTGGGGAGTATCACTGCATAAATGAGAAAAGTTGCATAGGGCTTTTGTGGCTCTAGAAGGAGCATGAAATCTGTCTCAAGCAATGTCACTTGGTTGAGGACTACAAGTCTGAAAAAGATACTTGGGTTTTGCATGTAGCTGCTACCTGCAGAAGAACGTTATACCAAATAGACCAAATCATTTGTGGTCTAGATGCATTGTGAGTAATGTAGCATCAGGCTTTTGACAAAGGTGGCACTTGAACACACTGTACACACTACAGCCAATGGCCAACTAGCATGTACAGTGCCTTGCGAAAGTATTCGGCCCCCTTGAACTTTGCGACCTTTTGCCACATTTCAGGCTTCAAACATAAAGATATAAAACTGTAATTTTTTGTGAAGAATCAACAACAAGTGGGACACAATCATGAAGTGGAACCAAACTTATTGGATATTTCAAACTTTTTTAACAAATAAAAAACTGAAAAATTGGGCGTGCAAAATTATTCAGCCCCTTTACTTTCAGTGCAGCAAACTCTCTCCAGAAGTTCAGTGAGGATCTCTGAATGATCCAATGTTGACCTAAATGACTAATGATGATAAATAGAATCCACCTGTGTGTAATCAAGTCTCCGTATAAATGCACCTGCACTGTGATAGTCTCAGAGGTCTGTTTAAAGCGCAGAGAGCATCATGAAGAACAAGGAACACACCAGGCAGGTCCGAGATACTGTTGTGGAGAAGTTTAAAGCCGGATTTGGATACAAAAAGATTTCCCAAGCTTTAAACATCCCAAGGAGCACTGTGCAAGTGATAATATTGAAATGGAAGGAGTATCAGACCACTGCAAATCTACCAAGACCTGGCCGTCCCTCTAAACTTTCAGCTCATACAAGGAGAAGACTGATCAGAGATGCAGCCAAGAGGCCCATGATCACTCTGGATGAACTGCAGAGATCTACAGCTGAGGTGGGAGACTCTGTCCATAGGACAACAATCAGTCGTATACTGCACAAATCTGGCCTTTATGGAAGAGTGGCAAGAAGAAAGCCATTTCTTAAAGATATCCATAAAAAGTGTCGTTTAAAGTTTGCCACAAGCCACCTGGGAGACACACCAAACATGTGGAAGAAGGTGCTCTGGTCAGATGAAACCAAAATCGAACTTTTTGGCAACAATGCAAAACGTTATGTTTGGCGTAAAAGCAACACAGCTCATCACCCTGAACACACCATCCCCATTGTCAAACATGGTGGTGGCAGCATCATGGTTTGGGGCTGCTTTTCTTCAGCAGGGACAGGGAAGATGGTTAAACTTGATGGGAAGATGGATGGAGCCAAATACAGGACCATTCTGGATGGAAACCTGATGGAGTCTGCAAAAGACCTGAGACTGGGACGGAGATTTGTCTTCCAACAAGACACTGATCCAAAACATAAAGCAAAATCTACAATGGAATGGTTCACAAATAAACATATCCAGGTGTTAGAATGGCCAAGTCAAAGTCCAGACCTGAATCCACTCGAGAATCTGTGGAAAGAACTGAAAACTGCTGTTCACAAACGCTCTCCATCCAATCTCACTGAGCTCGAGCTGTTTTGCAAGGAGGAATGGGCAAAATTTAAGTCTCTTGATGTGCAAAACTGATAGAGACATACCCCAAGCGACTTACAGCTGTAATCGCAGCAAAAGGTGGTGCTACAAAGTATTAACTTAAGGGGGCTGAATAATTTTGCATGCCCCAATTTTTCAGTTTTTTATTTGTTAAAAAAGTTTGAAATATCCAATAAATTTCGTTCCACTTCATGATTGTGTCCCACTTGTTGTTGATTCTTCACAAAAAATTACAGTTTTATATCTTTATGTTGGAAGCCTGAAATGTGGCAAAAGGTCGTAAAGTTCAAGGGGGCCGAATACTTTCGCAAGGCACTGTACATTCTGTGCCTGTGTGTCAAAAATAAGTGCACCTACCAGCTGGTGGCAGTATCTGTACTAGCCACTCAGAAAAAAGAAGAAGAGCTGGATTATGGACATACAAACTGTAAACAAAGCAGCTCTTGTTCATCACAGCTGCTGTTTCTAATCGAAAACACTGTATGTGTGGTAAGAATTTGCAAATGGCACTGCCGTTCTCTGCCCTTGGTCTTTTGGTTGTGGAGGAAGAAAGGAGGTCGTGGAGGTAAAAAACAATGAGAAACCACACTAAATGGGTGAAATCATGGATAGTACATCAACAGGCTGAAGGGGCTTTCCAGAAACATTCTCTTTTCATGCATTGATCAACAGCCATTCAGCGTGGTCTCTCTCGCTGACATTCAACATGCTGAATCGGCCAAAAAACCACTGACAGGGTCCGACTAGTGCCAACAGTGCGGAACACACCGTGAAGTTGAAGACGACAGACAGTCACCGACACTGACAGAGGCCAACAGCTGACCGTTGGCTTGGTGTGTCATGGGCCTAACAAAAAGGTGCTGGCTGTTGACTCTGTTTCACTGTACATGTACAAGGGTGATATCAACCATCTCATCCAAATGTCTACTATTAAGAATAAGATGCAAATGTTACTTTTGCTTGAAGTTTACTACACTTCCTGACATTTTAACTGACTTCCTGTCTTTAACACTAACATTCACAACAACCATAATTGTTAAATGTGGAAACGTACCCCAACCTGTACTCCCAAGTGCTGTGAGACTCTAGTATAAAGATAGTAGGTTCTCACAGGGTAGGAGGGATTACGTACACACACTCCTCTCACTGCACACGCCTCCTCGGTGCATGGTATTTATCAGGATGTGTGACAGTATTTACCCATCCATCAAATGCAAAGAGAGAACAGGGAGACCGTGTGAGTCTCTGTCAAATAGATAAAAAAAGATTGGACAGGAAAGTAGGTCCATATGGAATCTGCTGCAGCATCTGTCAGGCTGCATTTAGCAGTAATGAAATGAGCAGGAAAAAAACTACTGCAAATGCTACTTTTGAGACACAGCTGGGAGTGTGAAGTCAATTAAGAGCACTTCTTGGCTCTTACAATTGGGGGTTTTCAGTGCATCATTTATCTGGAAGAAAGATTCAAAATTCTGAGGGCGGCACAAACTGAGGACCACAAATACATCTTCAACTCTCCTTCAGCACCCACTCTACACCTCACTCCTCTTCACCACCTCATGTTTTTTCCCCCTTCTGTGTTCAGTTACAAGGACACAAGTAAATTACAGTGGTGTCTGTGTATTTCACCAACATCCGCTTCAGCTTGAGGCAGGATAACATGGGGTGTAACATGGGGAAGGGATTTTAGAATGTGGATCTTTCACTCTCTTCTCTCTCTGTTCACCCTCTTATGTCATTCTTTTTTTTTTTACTACTTTTAATCTCCCTCCACTCCTCCCCCATCATCCAGGGTGATGTCTTTAGCTGATTAGAGCAGCAAATATTAAATAACTCAGAAGGTGGAGCCAGATAAAGGTTTTCATTTTTGCATGAAAAATAATCTTAATTATTATTTGATGATCAAAATAGTTGCTGATTAATTTCCTATCTAATGGAGTCATTGCTTTAGCTTCAGTGAGACTTATTAATCCCAACAAGCCATGTAGGATGCTGTGTCTTCTTTGCCTTTTGGCTCCGCTTTCCAACAGCTTGGCTCCAGAAAAACCATCTTTCACCCTGTCGACCTCCAGTGTTTTAATTTGTCCTTCAAGCTTTGATGGCGACAACAACCACTTCCCTCTCCTTGGCTCCACCTCCCCACTCCTCCCCCTCCCCTTCCCCTCTCCTCTCCATTGCTTTCTGTCATCTGTCATCCTCCCCATTTTCTCTCCATCCTTGAAATTCTGCTGTCTTTAAATGAATTCCACCTCAAAAGCTCATCTCTGAAAGGTTATTTGCAGCCACTACAGAACCCCCTGTGGCTCTTCACTGTTCTTCTCTTTGTGGTTCTTTTCTCTGGATCTCTCTTTTCTTGTTTTTATCCGGTCTCTTTTGCCTCTAGCACTGTCATAGCAAAAGCCTTACACACTGACACACAAAACCCACTGTAGCACAGCCAAGTGAATGACTAGCTGGGAGAGTCAAATGCTCTGTTATTCCATTGCAAATACAATCTCTGGAGTTGCTCTGCCACCAGGGAGCCCCAAGGGGCGTCAAGGTTTGCTCAGAAATACACACAATCAAACCAAGACAAGCCAAAGAAACTGTGTGTGCAAACAGCATGTCTGTGTGTGCGCTAACCAGGTATGCTGAACTCCAAGCGATGTGGAAGCATAAATATAACTTGATAACAACATGAGACCTCATTCAGTGATTGGTGCATGATGAATGACTCCGGTTCTGCAGTGTTAGTCAGACTATACAATAAATGCTTTGTTGCTGTGATCACTGGAGCCGAACAGCTACTTTGTTAATTACGTCCTGCATATTGTTACGCCTTGGTCGGGGGGGGGAGTGCCTATTGTGTTTATGTTTATGTTTTAGGATCCTATAAAACACAGAAATAACCTAATGCATGACAGTCTGGTGAGAGACAGAAATATTAAAGTACAGACACGACAAATTAAATGAGCAGTTGAGCTATAAATATAAATGAGAAGATTAAGCAAGAATAAGAACACTTGCCTCTTGGGCATTTTTTTTTCTGATGAATAGTTGTGTATTTTGAGATTTATATAATTTTAAACTGATTATCCAAGACAAAGTCTCTACCTGTTTTCATCATGTCAGTTTGAAGCTGATCTAATTATTCGTATGTATTTAACAGGACTTATCCTCAGACTCTGCAGCTCCTTTCACTTCTACAAAGCGCTGCAGCATCTTTCAGCTTGTTTACTGTAACTTTACTGTTCTGGTTCATTAGATACTGTAAATTTCCACCAGCAGCACTTAAAAAAAAAAGAAAAAAAAAGCTCCTCTGATAAACTGACAGCTCCAAAGGGCTGCCAGAAGTTAGCGACTAGCACATGAACACCATGGGGCAGTTAGCAGATATTTCCCTCAGTAGAAGGTGGAGACAAAAACAGGTAGAATGAAAGAGAATATTGAACCTCACATTTAGTAGCTATAAACATGAGTCTCAACTGAGTGTTAATGTTGTTCCATATCTGCTAAGCTAATGTTTTCTAGCATAATATCAACGTTACTATATCTCGGTGTTGTATTTTCAGCCTACAAGTGGTTAAAAAAGCTATTAAAGAAGGTTTTTACATTCAAATGACTACATCAGCGATCATGATTTTCCACCCAGTAATAATGATTTTCTAACTAACATTCATAATAGCAGTCTGCCCTCTATGGAGGATGGAATTAAATACAGCTGAAATGCAGATTGCCCTTCTCCTTGAGGCTTGTGCTTTCTGTTGTAGCCCATCGGTTATGTTGCCATAGTGGGGTCGAGTGAGTGAATAAGGTGCGGGTAAGATGAAGAGAGGCCAGGCCTGAGAGCGACTTGTCAGCTACAGCCTTGCATAATGGGAGCTAATGGCTCAGGGAGCAGGGACATGCTTGTTCAATCTACTCAAGTTAGACTGAAAGGAGCGGTGATGCTGTGTGTGTGTGTGTGTGTGTGTGTGTGTGTGTGGTCTTGTTTTTGTATACTTTTGGGGTCTAAAACCTAGGAACACATTATCTTCATGGGGACTTGCCTTCCTCGTGGGGCCCAATGGCTGATCCACATGAAATAAATAAAACAGTCGGGGTATAAGGTCAGGGCAACGTTCCATTTTGGTTAAGGGATAGGTGTTAGGCAAGTAGCAGTTGCTGATGTCCTTCCTTGTACTGATTTTTATCAAGTTTACCTTGTTTCTGTTGTTACTAACAGTGCATGAAACTGTCTCTCTCCCAGGCAGCGTGCCCTGTGCAGGGTGGTGATGAGCAGTCAGGGCAGCAGCAGGGGATGTGGCCAGCATGCTGACACTCCTCCCACATGTCACATCCCAGGACCCAAGCTGCAGGTGCAGCGCTCCCTCTCTCGTGACACCATCACCATACACTTCTCTGCTCTGGGGAAGGAAGAGGATGATGAGGAAGAGGAGCTCTATGGGGTACCTGCTGGAGCAAAATCTGGGCCTCATGGTGCAGAGGGACTTCATGGTTTTGAAGCTGATGACCAGTCTGTTGCCACGGGCTTGGAAGCGAAAGAGGACCTGCTATTTGAATCCACAGGAGTGGAGACTGCCTCTGGAGCAGCTGTGTTCCCTGTTTCATCCACCACCCTGTCTGTGCAGCCCTCAGACTGTCACTCACACACACCCTCTCCAGCCATGACCTTTATCCCCACCTCCACCCACTCCCACCTCAGCTCCACCCCACCTGCCAGCTCCCTGTGGTCCTCTGACAGGCCCTCGGCCAATCCCCCTTCCACAAGTTCCAGCTCCTCCTCCCCTTGCAAGTCTGCAGCACTGTCATCCTCCAAGCCATTCCTTAGCCTCGTCAGGTCTTTATCCAGTGACGTTGAGTCTCGAGAAACCACACTTGCCACTGTCACACCATCACACACACGCCACAGACACTTAATGAAATCTTTTGTTAAATCTTTGTCCACGGACACCTCAAAGGCTGAACATCAGGAAGGACCATTCCATCACTATCTTCATCAGCCGCAGCAGCAAATACAGCCATCCCATCGGTCTGCACCTCGCAACATGCAGCTCTTCAAGCAGTTTTCCCAGCCTCGCTTGTCCTCCAGCCCAGTCGTTGTCACTCAAGCAGGTGGAGACTCCAAAACAGCCCCTTCTTCCCCTGTCATGTCACCAGATGGTAGGTCATTCTTTAATGTCCAAGAGGTGGAGGCCAAGATAGAAGATACCAAGCGGCGGCTGTCAGAGGTGATGTCAGACCCCCTACAGCTTTTTAGTAAGATCATGGGGGATGAGTCTGGTGTTGGAGCTATTGGGAGTGCCACTCATCGCTCCAAATCTCTGTCCTCCAGTGCGTCAGAGCTCAGTGGAGTGACAGCAGTAAACGGACACACAGAAGGTAACAACAACTACAGCATCAAGGAGGAGGAGGGGGCAGAAGGGGAAGAAGATGAAGAAACCCCCACAGGCAAAGGCCCTGACTCAGTTTTTATCTCCCTCCCATCACTGGCACCAGCTCCTGCCTTTACCCAGGCCTCCTCATCCACTCTCCACAAGTCTCCTTCACTCACTCTGGGCCGCTGCTCTATGTCAGCGCTGGTAGCTCGACAAGAAGATGAGGACTTCTGTGAATTGTACAGTGAAGACTTTGAGCTATGTACTGATACAGAGACGCCAGATGGGGATCGTTTTGGATCCCGACGGCCCCATACTGGTAGTACTGGTTTATGTAGTGAACTTGATATGGAGGAAGAAGAAAAGCCAGAGGAGGAGGTGGAGGCTGTGCCTGTGACTGGCCTCATCTTCTTAACACAGATGGTGTACTGGTACTCAGTCCTTCCAGTGCCACCCTCTGTGTGTGCTGTGGTGCATGGGATAGTAGCTGGCTTCTTCTTGGCCTTGCTGGTCCTTTGGCTGTCATCTCCTCAGCACTCTGCATCAGGGACGAGAGGAGGGAGGCGAAGAATAGAGCACTGGAACGTGGCCCAGCTGGATATCAAAGAACCAGGAATATTCAAGGTGAGACAAATCGCAACATGGATGGCCAAATTGCCATATGACTTCAAAATATAAGTGTGTTTTCTGTAATTCATTGTAGACCTTTGGCTCTTGTTGTCAAAGACATTAGGTTACCATTAAGGGCTTCACTTTGCTGTAGCATTATCACTGGCATATTTAGGCATGATTGCCTGCTTCATGCAGACTTAGACTTGGTGGATACAGGAGAGGTGCAGATTTTAACGTGAAAAAGACCTTGCTCTGTAGTTAAAAGTCAAGTTAACCAATAATTCCCCCTGTTGTTTCAACTGAACTGGCTCTGCTCACAGAGCATCTCTCGGGACTGAAAATGTAGGAGTCTGGGTGATAATTAAACTCTGTACAGACTCATGAGGGCCAGGAGCTGAGGTGTAATATTCCACTTTTTTCAGTGACAGCTACAGTTTTGCTTGGAATCAACCAGCTGGATGAGAGCCCCACCACATGTACTCCCTGTTCTCAGTTAACCTCTCTTGGCGCTGTATAAACTTTTAGAAAACAAATGTTTAGCAGTTTGAGGGAGTTATGTAAGATTGTGTAGCAGTGTGTATGTGCTTTTGTGGGTACCAGGCTTTTGTACAGGAGAGCCCTACATGTATGGTACGAGGGCACAACTGTTCCAGAAGTGGAGCGGTTATACAGAACATGATACATGTTTAAGAATGGTAACACCAGTGGGGACAAATCTTCCTCTTTATCTTGACATGTTAATGCTAAAAAATAATGCCAAAACAATCAACATAGAGTATAAGCAATAATGTCTAGTTCCAAGTCAACTATGCAATTCTTCTGGACTAAATGCTAATTGATTTAGCCAATTAAACCTTCAATCCCAGATCTTGTGTACAAGTGATGTGAGCAAACTTTGATTTGGTGTCAGTAAGAACCCTTTCCCTCCTCCCACCCACAATCTCTCAGGGCTGGATGAATGAGATCCACAGCTACGATCCAGAGATGTACCACGCCACCCTGACCCACTCTGTTTACGTCCGTCTAGAGGGCTCCGTCTTACGTCTGTCCAAGCCCAACCGGAATATCTCCCGCCGTGCCACACACAACGAGCCTAAACCTGATGTCACCTACATCAGCCAGAAGATCTATGACCTGACTGACAGCAAGGTGGGTGTGTGGTTTAGAGAGTATGAAAGAGCGATGCTGAAATGTTGTCATGCATCAGTCTGCAGCCTTGTGAAATAAGACTTTGTGGGAGATAAGTGAAGAAATAAGGGGATGCTGGCTCCACAGTGCATGTGTGTGTTTGACTATGACTTAACAGACATCAAACACATGCCCCCTCATATTTGCCTTTGCCCAATTGCATGCCTGCTAATAGGTCATGTTCATTGATAAAGCACTTTGACAAAGAGTTACATACTGTGTGTAAACATGGAGTGAATGTGGCAGGTCACTGATTCTCTACACACAGCTGTGTCTAGCATATTGTGCTGACTCAGTGGTTTTGCTTATCTGAGGGCAGGACAGTAAGAAGACATTTCTCATATCAGTGTATCATGGAGTAAAGAGGCCATTATGGGTGTCATCATCTAACTATCCTGCTCTCCTTTCTCTGCTTGTAAATGGATCCCTAAAAGGCCATTTCACCATCACTACAGTAGATGTTTTTCTGACTGAATGTTAACTATATTTATAGAAGTTGGATTTTTTTTTCAGGTGTTCCTGAATGTGCATTTTCTTCTTAAAGTAAAGTTCTGACTGTCAGAGATGTGTTAGGCTGGAGCAAGGATTTATGCTTGAATAAAATATGTAAACAAGGTTGCATGAACTGTTACAACACACTGTACAACACTTAATAATGGCAAATGGTAGCTACTACGCAAGCAACTTTCCATCACGAACAAAACTAACCTGTACTTGTATAATTGCCTGCATTGTTTCTTTTTGTTCATATTTTCAAATGTTTTAAGCCCTCTGTTGCTGCTGCTCACACCCTGGGACAAGTCTGCCACATACTGTAGTATTTATAGTTTTAGTGTGCTTTGCAACGTGTTGCAGAGCTAGAAACAACAAAACCCTCTAACATCATCACCATGATATAACAGATCATGTGGATTCTGTGTATTTCTCCAACATAGATTTACCTGATGCCCAAGAGCTTGGCTAGAAAGAGAGTTTGGAACAAGAAGTACCCCATTTGCATTGAGCTGGCCAAGCAGGAGGACTTCATGTCCAAGGCCCAGGGAGAGAGGCCCGAAGCTGGGGAGGACAAATTAACAGGACTGGGCGAAAAGCTAGAGCGAATGGACAAAGGTGAGAAAGCTGAAGTATCAGGATCGGCTGAGGAGCCCAAAAGACCAGCTTCTGGAGGAGGGGATCTGACAATCTACCTGTTTGGGAGGACGGGTCGGGAGAAGGAAGAGTGGTTCCAGAGATTTCTTGTTGCGTCCCGAATGAAGTCAGAGGGGAGAGGCAGCAATCTGCATGGCATCTGCAAGAGCGGTGAGTGATACAGTGTCATATACGACATATACATTGTATGAGTTCATCTGTCTCTCTCACCATTTCCACACATACTAAATTTGCACAGGGCCCCCCCACACACTCCCACACCCCACCAGAACCACCATTGTCTTGGGTATTTAGCTGCACAGGCATAGGAACTGTGCATAAGCTCCAGCTCAGGGGCTGCCAATCCCCTCAGTGAACAGATGAGTATGAATGGGTCAGCAGGATTACCTGCACAGAGAAGTGGCATATGATAGCAGTGGTCTTCACTGCGGGTTATAAGCCTGCAAGTATAAAGCCCAGTTCAAAGGAAAACACTAGTTTTGTGTGGTTCAAGTGATAAAAGCAGTGCAGGTAAACAGGATTACTGGCTGTGCATAACAGTTATGACTATTTCAGTGTCAGTATGAGTCACAGAGAGGATGTAGGGTGTCATCCAGTGTAAAGCCTGCTGATTCAGTGTTGCAGTATGTTGTGACAAGTATTATAAAATAAATGTTAACTATACAAGGTGTGTTGAGTATGCATTACGTGTATGAACATGATGCATTGATTGGACTTGCTGAAAATGTTGTTGATGCATAATTGTACCACATTAACCTCCCCATACTCTTCTCATCCTGCACTTTTAGCCTTCTTGCCCACCCACACCCGCAGCGGCAGCACCCAGTCTAGTGGAGGCCTGGAGGCTGACAGCAGGAGCAGTAGTAGAGGAAGCCTGGAGGAGCTCCCTCAGTCACGCCACAGAGAGACCCCCTCTGCTTTCTCCTTTGGCTCTACTGGAGGAATGAAGCAGAAGATGCTGCTGGACTATAGTGTCTATATGGCCAAATATGTCAACCCCCAAGCACCACTGAGAAGCCCAGCTGCTACGGACAGCCCTGGGAACAGCCCCGAGAGCAGCCCCAAGACCACCAAAAAGGTATAAGACAGAATACATGAGCAGTGTTTTTCAGAGTGAGCCCTGATTTTTGTTTGTTTGCTATTGTGCAGATTTGACAGTTGGTGGTAGCAACATAGAAAGGAAATATGAGAATGTATATGATCAATAAAGGCAAGGAAGGAGAGGAAATGTACATCATGTTTTAACATGTATGTTGGTACATTAATCAGATAACCATGTCAAATCAGTGGACCTTTGCATTTACACCTGGTATGAGTAATCGGTTTTGTTATCGCCATTGTTCAGATTTGGATCCCAAGATGCAAACTACTTGAGCAAAGCAATAAGCCTGGACCTGGATTTTATGGCAACTGCCAGAATAGCATCTAAGTGTTCTAAGGTGGTTGCACTTCCTTGGCAGGCTAACAAGCTATCTAGAGCACTCTGAATAAAAAACTGAATAATTGGGCGTGCAAAATTATTCAGCCCCTTTACTTTCAGTGCAGCAAACTCTCTCCAGAAGTTCAGTGAGGATCTCTGAATGATCCAATGTTGACCTAAATGACTAATGATGATAAATAGAATCCACCTGTGTGTAATCAAGTCTCCGTATAAATGCACCTGCACTGTGATAGTCTCAGAGGTCTGTTTAAAGCGCAGAGAGCATCATGAAGAACAAGGAACACACCAGGCAGGTCCGAGATACTGTTGTGGAGAAGTTTAAAGCCGGATTTGGATACAAAAAGATTTCCCAAGCTTTAAACATCCCAAGGAGCACTGTGCAAGCGATAATATTGAAATGGAAGGAGTATCAGACCACTGCAAATCTACCAAGACCTGGCCGTCCCTCTAAACTTTCAGCTCATACAAGGAGAAGACTGATCAGAGATGCAGCCAAGAGGCCCATGATCACTCTGGATGAACTGCAGAGATCTACAGCTGAGGTGGGAGACTCTGTCCATAGGACAACAATCAGTCGTATACTGCACAAATCTGGCCTTTATGGAAGAGTGGCAAGAAGAAAGCCATTTCTTAAAGATATCCATAAAAAGTGTCGTTTAAAGTTTGCCACAAGCCACCTGGGAGACACACCAAACATGTGGAAGAAGGTGCTCTGGTCAGATGAAACCAAAATCGAACTTTTTGGCAACAATGCAAAACGTTATGTTTGGCGTAAAAGAAACACAGCTGATCACCCTGAACACACCATCCCCACTGTCAAACATGGTGGTGGCAGCATCATGTTTTGGGCCTGCTTTTCTTCAGCAGGGACCGGGAAGATGGTTAAAATTGATGGGAAGATGGATGGAGCCAAATACAGGACCATTCTGGAAGGAAACCTGATGGAGTCTGCAAAAGACCTGAGACTGGGACGGAGATTTGTCTTCCAACAAGACAATGATCCAAAACATAAAGCAAAATCTACAATGGAATGGTTCACAACTAAACATATCCAGGTGTTAGAATGGCCAAGTCAAAGTCCAGACCTGAATCCAATCGAGAATCTGTGGAAAGAACTGACAACTGCTGTTCACAAACGCTCTCCATCCAACCTCACTGAGCTCGAGCTGTTTTGCAAGGAGGCATGGGCAAAAATTTCAGTCTCTCGATGTGCAAAACTGATAGAGACATACCCCAAGTGACTTACAGCTGTAATCGCAGCAAAAGGTGGCGCTACAACGTATTAACTTAAGGGGGTTGAATAATTTTGCACGCCCAATTTTTCAGTTTTTTTATTTGTTAAAAAAGTTTGACATATCCAATAAATTTCGTTCCACTTCATGATTGTGTCCCACTTGTTGTTGATTCTTCACAAAAAATTACAGTTTTATATCTTTATGTTTGAAGCCTGAAATGTGGCAAAAGGTCGCAAAGTTCAAGGGGGCCGAATACTTTCGCAAGGCACTGTATGTCTCCTACAAACCGGAATCATCTGTTGGGTCCGTCTTGGTCAGATTGTACTGTCACAGATGTGTTTACAGCACCAGGCAGAGATGGAGGACCGGGCTGCAGACTAAACAGGCAGGCTGGCAGGTGGAGTTTAACTATTTAGTAAAGAAAAGTTAAAAAGACTTAGAGTAAGCAAAAACAGAGCACGGGGAGTATGGACAACAGGAGGCAGAGACATCTGGAGACTGGATTGGGAATGACAGTTTGTGAACACTACAGAAGGTAACGTGGCCAGGAAGACATGGGGCAGAAACAAGAGGTGTAACAGCTTAGTGTAATTAAAACTTTTTTTTTTTTTTTAGAAAAAACACTGTTTTCTTTTAATCTTAAGGCCTTGTTACAAAAAAGGGAACTCTAGTTTTTAGAACTTCATAATTTTATTGTGCTCAAATGAGACAAATGAATTTGTAAGGGTGGGGGTGTCAAAAGGTGCCCAAATTTGTGCCCTGTGGTCCTCCAGCAGGTTAATCCAGCCATGGAGTTGTATACAGCCTTTATCAAACCCAAGCTTGATATAGACTGTTATTATACATGTACTTCAAGTAAAGCGATTAGCTCAATTAATATCAACAAAATTAAAGTTACGCTACCTGTATGTGTCTCCTTCAGTTACACAGGAGTTCAGAAGAGACGGTGGAACCTGAGGCTTGGGTCAATGCTTTTCTGGGAAGGATATTCTGGGATTTCCTGGGAGAGAAGTACTGGGCCAACGTTGTCTCTAAAAAGATCCAAATGAAGCTCAGCAAAATCAGAGTGTGTACTGGTTTGCACAAATAAATGTAGAAAAAAAATCTTCAATTTTGTCTCTCTCTCGACTGTATTCATGTCTTTTTTGTCCAAATTGTGCAGTCTGAATCTTTTATTTCACTGTTTTCTGTGCTTTAGCTGCCATATGTTATGAATGAGCTGACTCTGACAGAGCTAGACATGGGCTTTTCCATACCTAAGGTCCTCCATGCCTCCAGACCCTCTGTGGACCACCAAGGTAAGAAGAGAAACTGTACTTGGCACATCATGCTTTTCACAGAGTGTTCTGGGTGGTCTCCTATAATAGGGATTTATTATTCTTCTTCAACTTCACCCACTCTCCTCCATCTTTCATTATAACCTAGGCTATATATCACTTCTCCATCTTACCTCTCTGACAGAATAGCAAGACATACTCTCACTTTTCTTTGTCTCCACCCCTTCAATCTAACCATCTCCTTCTTTTCCCCTTTCCTTATTTTCTTTGTCTCCACCCCTTCAATCTATCCATCTCCTTCTTTTTCCTTTTCCTTTTCCAAGCTTTGAACCTCTTGTCTCTGGGTTAAGACATTTCCTCCACCAACTCTCCCTCTCTCTGTCCTCTGGAGCCTAGTCCCTGTATGTCTCGCTCTATTAAGCCACAGTAATTAAACTGCACGTCTTGAGCCTCCCTCATCCTTTACTGAGACACTGACTCACCTTGCCTGCCGCCTGCCTCGAGTCCCAGCAAAGGGACTGGTTAGGCATACAGAGACACTATAGAGAACATGTCAGGCATATTAATTCCTACCTAGCTGGGTGGTTAGGGGAAAAAATGAGGTAAGAGAGGCTTACGAAAGAAAAAACAGTTGAGCAGGTTGTGAAAGGTATGTTGAAAGAGCAGAGAGCAGATCAAGGGATGAGATTTTTGTGTATGGTTTAAAATCAACCTTTCAATTTCTGCCAAATTTCATTTGGATATAATGATCAGTTTTCCATATTTATATTGTTCTGTCCTAATTTTGAAAATGTTCAGGTCTACTTTTATCTTAAAGATATAAGATTATTGACAAGGTTATATCTATTGCTGTTCAGAGGTAGGAGCCAGTCGTGAATCATTCTCCTCTACTTCTCCTCACTACATTTCCATGACTGAGTCTGCAATGCTTGTTAATGTGCTGCCTGAATATATGATACTGTATATTTCAGTCTGGACCAAACTGGAGAACTTAATTGGACTAGTCAACCTTTCCATCCATAAAGCCACACTGCTAGTGTGGCTAAAAGCCGTGAGCGGCCAAGTATTCGGCGACAACTGTCAGGATAAGTTCCATAAGGTCACGTCACTTTAATTTACTTTAAGAACAAAACAACATATAAGCTACAAGAATTAGATTCATGGCAATATCTTGTCTCATATTATTGCAGTTATAGTGATGTGTCTCCAGACTGTCTCTCCCTTCTGTGTCTTGTTCTAGACAAAGACAGCAGGACACTGTTTAACATGTTCTGACTTCATGCTGTCATTTCGCTTCTCTTTGACACTGCTGCCAGATGCATAGAATAAAAATCAATGAGCATTTATGGAGAGAGGAAAAATAAAGGTGGGGTGGTGGTGAGGAAGATGAATAATAAACACTTATATAAACATAAAGACTTATTAGTTGTGGAGGCTAGGATCCACTGAGCAAACAGCAGGGGGGTTGAAATCCAGTAATTCTCCTGTTGCCTCCTCTGAAGTATGATGTGTAAACAGGAAGTAGCTTGATGAAGTCAGCCAATAAGGAGGCACTGCCGCCCTAGAGCTGACCTTTTCAGTGTTTGCTAGAGGATAAGTCTCTGCAGGGAACCCCACAGCAATTAGACACCTGACTGGAGATTCATCTTTATTCACAGAAAAAGCACTCAGAGGCTGCAAGTGTTGCTTGGGTATTATTAGGAGTGTAACACTAACATGATTTTGATTGGCTTTTTTCATGCATTTCCTTATTTTCTGTCCAGGCCTGTGGTTTGACCTGGAGGTCTCCTACACCGGCTCCTTCCTCATGACACTAGAGACCAAGATGAACCTAGCCCGTCTGGGGAAGGAAGGCGAGGGCCTCGGGGAGCATGGGAAAGAATGGTGAGGCTTATGTTTAGTAAGTTCTTCTTGTGAGGTTTGCAGTGAAGCTAATGAAACTGAGCCTGGCTTTTAAATGCCTTGCATATTTTTTGCAGCTTGTCCTTACTCCTCCGTGGCTGATTTTGTTATTGTCTTAATGAAGCTACACATTCTGAGTGATGGGCCCAAAATAAGATGTACGAAGTGATTAGCTTTTTTGATAATAAACAGGTCTGAGCTGCATGTTAATTGAGTAGATTTGCATTTAGAGACATATTAGATGTTAATGTGTTTTTTTTTTCACAATTCCTACCCTTTTTCTGTCGGCTCTTCCTCCCTTCTCTTTATATACTAATCTCCTCTGGACGCTTACAACTGTGGATTTGTCTAGTGATTGGTGAGTTTGGGAATAGCCCACAGATGTCACTGAACAGTATATTTTGTTTTGGAATATAGCTTCTTTTCTTGAGTGAATCAGTAGAGACCCTGTGATTTATACCAGTAGGAGTACATTTAATAGGAATTAATTTTGATTGTTAACAGTTCTGTGCAAAACCATCAGAGCCTGATTTTGTAGCAGCGAGTGTGTATCTATGTGTGTGACAGGCCCAGGCCACGGACATACTGTCTCGCAGACAGCGACGAGGAGTCGTCTAGTGCTGGCTCGTCAGATGAGGAGGATCCTCCAGAACTCCTCAGTGACAAACATGTTCTGCCTGGAGGCGAGGGGTCAGTGAATGTGTCTTTACAACAACATCAGCACATACTTGACATGACAAAAACAACGTAGCAGGACAAAGATACACATAATCAGTAGGTCAGATCCAAACTGAAACCTTCAGTGTACAGTGGGAGATGTGTCTTTTCCACACTGATGGAATTTTGAAGTGTTGACAACAAAACTCCATATCCCTCTCTGTTTCTTTCAGCCAAGCTGAGATCTCTGATCCCAAAAATATTTTAGATAATCATGCAGTAAACTGCTTCAAAATACATGACCTCATGTTATAGCAGGTGTTTTGATGACAAAGGTAGAGTTTCCCTGATCATGTTTCTACCTGCAGTCATTGTTTTCACATTCCAGCAACAGAGTTCTCGTTAAACTTTCCCACCCTTCCTTAAACTTACAGTGGTGTGAAAACGTGTTTGCCCCCTTACTGATTTCTTATCTTTTTGCCTGTTTGTCACACTGTAATGTTTCAGATCGTCAAACAAATTTATATATTAGTCAAAGATAACACAAGTAAACACATCATGCAGTTTTTAAATGAAGGTTTTTATTATTAAGGGAAAACAAAATCCAAAACTATATAGCCCTGTGTGAATAAGTGTTTGCCCCCTAAACCTAATAACTGGTTGGGCCACCCTTAGCAGCAACAACTGCAATCAAGCGTTTTCGATAACTTGCCATGAGTCTTTTACAGCGCTGTGGAGGAATTTTGGCCCACTCATCTTTGCAGAATTGTTGTAAGTCAGCCACATTGGAGGGTTTTCGGGCATGAACTGCCTTTTTAAGGTCATGCCACAGCATCTCAATTGGATTCAGGTCAGGACTTTGACTAGGCCACTCCAAAGTCTTCATTTTGTTTTTCTTCAGCCATTCAGAAGTGGACTTGCTGGTGTGCTTTGGATCATTGTCCTGCTGCAGAACCCAAGTTCGCTTCAGCTTGAGGTCACAAACGGATGGCCGGACATTCTCCTTCAGGATATTTTGGTACACAGCAGAATTCATGGTTCCACTTATCACAGCATGTCTTCCAGGGCCTGAAGCAGCAAAACAGCCCCAGACCATCCCATTACCACCACCATATTTTACTGTTGGTATGATGTTCTTTTTCTGAAATGCGGTGTTACTTTTACGCCACACATAATGGGACACACACCTTCCAAAAAGTTCAACTTTTGTCTCGTCTGTCCACAGAGTATTATTCCAAAAGTCTTGGGGATCATCAAGATGTTTTCTGGCAAAACTGAGACGAGCCTTTATGTTCTTTTTGCTCAGCAGTGGTTTTCGTCTTGGAACTCTGCCATGCAAACCATTTTTGCCCAGTCTCTTTCTTATGGTGGGGTCATGAACACTCACCTTAACTGAGGCAAGTGAGGCCTGCAGTTCTTTGGATGTTGTTGTGGGGTCTTTTGTGACCTCTTGGATGAGTTGTCGCTGTGCTCTTGGGGTAATTTTGGTCGGCCGGCCACTCCTGGGAAGGTTCTCCACTGTTCCATGTTTTCGCCATTTGTGGATAATGGCTCTCACTGTGGTTCGCTGCAGTCCCAAAGCTTTAGAAATGGCTTTATAACCTTTTCCAAACTGATAGAGCTCAATTATTCTCTTTCTCATTTGGTTTTGAATTTCTTTGGATCTCAGCATGATGTCTAGCTTTTGAGGATCTTTTGGTCTACTTCACTTTGTCAGGCAGGTCCTATTTAAGTGATTTCTTGATTGCGAACAGGTGTGGCAGTAATCAGGCCTGGGTGTGGCTAGAGAAATTGAACTCAGGTGCAATAAACCAGAGTTAAGTTATGTTTTGACAGGGGGGCGAACATTTCTTCACACAGGGCTATGTAGTTTTGGATTTTGTTTTGCCTTAATAATAAAAACCTTCATTTAAAAACTGCATGATGTGTTTACTTGTGTTATCGTTGACTAATATTTAAATTTGTTTGATGATCTGAAACATTACAGTGTGACAAACATGCAAAAAGATAAGAAATCAGTAAGGGGGCAAATACTTTTTCACACCACTGTAAATAACATGGGTAGAAACAGATTGACACTGATGTGTTGAAGGAGAATGTTCTACCCTTTTAGTCCATCCACCCACCCAATCCTGCGTGTTTGAAACCTTGCTGTTGATTTAATATAACAGCCGTTCTCCCCTCCATCGTGGGTGCTGAGTAGCAAGAGATGCTGTTGTGAATAAATTATGAACCTGACTCACTCCTTACCTCCCCTCCTCCTCTGTCTCCATCCTCTTCTCACTTAGCTATGTGGGAGGCCACAGGCCCAGCAAGATCATGCGCTTCGTGGACAAGATAGCCAAGTCAAAGTATTTCCAGAAAGCAACAGAGACAGAGTTCATTAAGAAAAAGATGGAGGAGGTGTCCAACACACCTCTGCTGCTCACCGTGGAGGTGCAAGAGTGCCGTGGGACACTCGCTGTCAACATCCCACCTCCCCCCACGGACAGGATATGGTATGTTCACTTCCAGGGAAGGAGTGCATTGGAGATTGTAGGATGTACAGTAATCTGTGTTTGTATGGGGATCCTGTCCTAAGATTTCAACTTTGCATCCCCTGCTGGACAAATACAGACATTGAAAGAATCACAGAAAAAAAAGTTTAATCACCACTGAAATAAATATACTTAAGACTTAAGAAAATGAGGGCACATGTGCAGCAGTGGTTCCCATCCTGGGACCCCTGAAGAGGTGAACCTGAGGGTTCACCATATGATTAAGAGAATAGTAACAAAAAATATATATTTCTGTTACACAAAATAATGTATATGTTTTTATTTTAAGTGTTTTCTTATGAATACTGGATACTTATACCTTTTTGTACCACTAAAAATTATTTGGATGCATCAACCCTAGAAGGAAAAGTCTCTCTTGGCTAAACTACTCACAACTCATGTGCACACCGAGGCCTTGCCATGTGTTTAGATGTGCACATTAACTCATTTTAATGGGCTGCAAGCTAAAAAGAGTGAGAACCGCTGATCTACAGTGTCATGATTTTAATTTGTGTAGCACATTTCCTGAACAAAGTGCATTATGGCAGCACTGGTTATACTGGTAGTAGGATTTTCTGAAATAAAAAGAATAAATAAAAGGCCCATTTACCTATTTACATGGAGCATGTTTTTTACCATAGATGTTTCCTCTCGGCTGACAGGTATGGTTTCCGGAATCCACCTCACCTGGAGCTAAAAGCACGGCCTAAACTGGGGGAGAGAGAGGTCACTCTAGTTCATGTGACTGACTGGATCGAGAAGAAACTGAATCAAGAGTTCCAGGTAAACAGGGAGATTTAAAAAAAAGTTCTCTTATGCCATCAGATCTTTTTAGCAGGTGCGTAGGATCAAGTAATCAATACTGCAGACAAAATTTAAAATGAATGTAACACACTGCTTATCACTTTGACCAAGATAGTCTCTTCAGATGTTTTTGGGTGAGAATAGGCTGTAAAAGAAGACTTTGGGATTAATTTATGGCTGCCCACCAACATGCACTTACCCATGTCTTTCCCATGCTGCTAGATAACTACCCAGAGGCAGCAACGTGTCCCTCTTAGGTCGACCACACGCCTACACTTATCGCTGTCCAACTCTTCTGGGGGCTGTTATTATGTACCACCCCGTCAACAGAGCCTCTAGTAAAATACACTGCTGCAGTGAAAATTGTTGTTAGTTGTAAGTGATTGTATACATCTGGCTTTCAACAAATGCCAGACTCAAGGCACATTGGTTTCCAAACATAACAGTGCACAGTTTGATGTACAGGGAGCAATGTGTTTCAGGTCTTTTTTCTGAGAATCTTGTTAACCATTATAATCTCATGCCAGTCTTATATATTTGAATTTACTCTATAAATGCATAGTGGATTTTGCTCCATTCCCTCCTCACAGTAGTATTTGAATAGACATATTTCACTGTCCCTTGATGACTCTGCTTTTCCTCCCACAGAAAATATTTGTGATGCCAAACATGGATGACGTATGGCTACCCATAATGCACTCTGCAATGGACACACGCTCAAGTGCCAGCTTGGTTACTGTGAAAAATGATGGCTTGAAGGACCCAGAACCCGAGGACTCTGAGGTCTCTGACAAGTGAAGACGGCAGGTCAAACACCGATGGACTTTCAATCACCTTGGCAATATGACAAGTAGCCCCCTCCCTCAGAAACAGTGGGTGCAGAAATGGGCCAACTCTCCAATAGTTTTACCCATATCCCAGTCCCATTGTTGCTGTAGTCTGTGGCCAATCATGAAGTGCACTCACATAACCAGATGTGCTGATGAGCTTGTAATCATTTGTGGTCGCTAAAAGCAGGAGAATGAAAGATAACTGTGACTCACAGATTGTCATCCGGTCACACAGTTCTGTGTGACATCAAATATTATGATTCGTACTCTGATGAAACATGATTCAGTGGGCAGGTGGAACATGTTTAACAAATGTGTGTGGTGGTGGACTGACAAATAGCCATCTGATTCAACCAGAAGAACCATAATACCTGTGATGTACA
The DNA here is from genome assembly GCF_001952655.1 of Monopterus albus. Taxonomy (NCBI): domain Eukaryota; kingdom Metazoa; phylum Chordata; class Actinopteri; order Synbranchiformes; family Synbranchidae; genus Monopterus; species Monopterus albus. Next base: position 29,951 of record NW_018128107.1, on the reverse strand, counting down.
GCTGCACCAAACATGATAATTGTAAATTTTTTGTTTGACCTTTCTAGTTGTGTTTATTGTTGCTATAACTCTTAAGGCTAATGTGAAAAGTGTGTATGTCTGAGTGAGGAAATGATCTAAAATTTGGAGATGATTTTGTTGAAATCCCCTGCATCTATTAATAATAATATGGAGGTAACAGTGGTTCGGTGGGTAGAACAGTCATCTTCCAACCAGAAGGTTGAAAGCTTGAATCTCGGTGCCGGTAGTCCATGTGTCAAAGTGTCCTTGGGCAAGACACTGCCCCCGATGGTTAGAGCCATCGGTTGAGGTGGCGCCACAGATGGCTGCCATCGGTTCTCTACCGGAAACAAATTCCTTGTGTGTAACATACTTGGCCAATAAAGGTGATTATCCTTATCCTTAATACACATTTCATATGGCTATAAAGGCTCATTTATCACCCATCCACACTGCTGCCTGTGCCAGCCGCCTGGCATTTATATGCAAACAAATCAATGGCACTGTGTCCAATGAAGATACTAGGTCAGTTTAATTCCACTATGGACACTATCATAATATACAGCCTTTGTGCTTTTAACTGTGTGGTAGGGATTAGTGCCAAAACTGACTGTAGAGGGGTGAATTTTAAACTATATCTGCAAACACAGCAGCTAAATATTGCCTATAGGTTCAATGAATGTATAAATAGGAATTCAGTTCTCTGGCTGTGCAAGGAATAGCTCATTCACTGACATTGTGCTTCTACGCAACATGCTTCAGGACTTCTTTTCATGTTCTTTTTAGAGCTGAGCAAAAGTAATGATGCTCTGTCTGATAGGTACTGTATGAGGTAAGCAGTGACAAATAAGCAATCTATTAACCTGTGTTCCCGCCTGAGGTTTGGATAACTGACAGAAATAATCTGCAGGCATCAGGAAGCGGGAGAGGAAAACCCTTTCATGAACCCAGTGACAAATAAACCAACAGCTTTTAAGTGAAAAGATTGGGGAAATCTACTTCCTGTTTATTTGAATAAATAACATACTGGATATTAGCCATATTATTTCATGTTAGCAGTAGTCATCCAGCTAATGAATATTCATATTTTTATTTATTCATTTGGTGTACAGTAAACTAAAACAGCAAATTTGCAATCTGCCAAGACAAATAGCTCCTTTTGTTTTACATTAAAATGTGTTGGAAAACTGTATGAGGCAGAAAGTGCCTTTAAAATAATCAAACATTCCTCCATAGCGAGCCACCGTATTTGTTGGATCGGACGAGGATACATTGAAAACATCTGTGCCATCACTTCTGTCTGTTCAGACATCCCCTTTGTTTTCATGTCTTGATGTTTTTCATTTGCACAGTGATGAAAATATTAAACATTGCTGTTGTGTTCAGTGATGTCACAGGATGTTATGTTTCTGATCGTTGTGGATCAATAAAAAACCTTTTGCTTGAAAAGAATACGTGCAGCTTTATGGTCATGATAGAAAAGATGGGGACAAAGCCAGATTTCCAAGTCATCTATGTATGTATACCACCAAGACTTCACTACTTTTCCTAAACCGTGTCTGTGTTTAGGCCTGTAACGATTATTTTCATTATCAGTTAATCTACATATTTTAATTAGTGTGATAAAAATCTTGAAATGTCCACATTTTCCTTGAGTCATTCAACAGCTCAAAATCAAACTTGCCATAAAGCCTGGAACCAGATGTTTTTGCTGGGAAATATTTTAAATTAACTGGTGACCCGATTCACATAGTAGTTTACATATTTTATGGCAATTGGCAAAATTTTGCCCTTAGGTTAAATATTGACCAATAAATGATCTTTCCCCCTCCCCAAACTAAACACATCCATATAAAAATCTATCAGTCTAATTTTAATATAGTTGCAATACAAGTCAAATCAGCTGAGACTAATCTCTCAGAAGCACTGGAGACCTATTTAAAATTCTCTCATAATTATAAAATCAATTTTTTATCCTTTTTTTGTGTGGCAAAAAGTGAATCGTTCTTTAACAGCATCTGTGTCTTGCTTTAAAAGAGAGACTTGGTGAAGAAACCATGAAACCCCAGTTATAACAAGACAGGATATGATATTGCACCACTCTTTACCTGTGTAAATGGCCAGTGAAAAGGCCATTCAGGTTAAAAAACTGTGCGTAAAAAAATAGTTTTTAGAACAAGTAAATAACACAATCAGCTTGAAGACAAATGCTTTATTCACACAGACATTTTCCAGTTCAAGAAAAGATATCTAGGGAACACAAAAACATTTGTGGCACGTAGTTTGCAGGAGCCATGCACGTTTCTCAGGCATCACAATCCAATCCCTGCAGGAGAAAACTGTTAGCTTATTTCTGTATGTAGGTCATGATTTAAACTGTCTTCAAAAATGGGTATGTCATGTCACACATCATACTCAAAACTATCAAAAGTGATTTTTACAAGGCCCAAGACACTTACTGTACTGTTATCTCTGAGGTCAATCCACACTAAAGCCCAAATCCTGTGGGAAGAAGATTAAAATACATCAGCGACCTTGAATATTTAACACATCAGACTGATCCTGGTGGGTCAAATCAGAGTCAGTGTTGACTTCATTTTAACATCAGAAGTCTAACGCACAGAAATCATCATTCATGGAGCAAAGAAGAGAGATTTTAAAAGTTTTAGGAGATACTCACAGTCAGGGGCCCATCTCCAAGTCACCACGTGTGGGTGTACAGTCGCCTGAAAAACACGCCATCGATCCATGTTTACCAACAGCTCCGAGTACAGTTACTCTTATTATTATTATTATTATGTATATTAACATACTGTCTGTAGATCAACTGCTTGTTGCAATGTATTTATTTTTAAATAATGCAGTCTTACCACATCTTCAACGCCGATGCGGCCTGGTCACACTGCTCAGACCTGCCGAGTGCTTTATTAAAATGAGAATAGCTTTTCTGCAATCACGTATCCCAATAATAAATACAAAACACACACCTAATGCACTTCACAGCCATATTAAAAGCAAATATTTCAGCCATGACTGGTATAAAGACAAAAAAGTACCGTATCGAGGAACGAACTAATGCAGAAAATGTCCTCCGGATCTGTTTTATAGCACATCCGGAGTCCGGAGGCGTGTTTTCATTGGTTCACACTGACTCTACATTTCCCCTCCTCCATTGGTGTGGATGTGTCCCAAAGTCCAACCCACCCCCCCCGGTTGTCATTTCAGGAAGATGCAGATTTAACTTGTGTCCGCCGATCATGGAGCAGTAATGTTACAACGTCGGGGAAGATTTCGTAACACCTGGTTGTCAGCCAAAGCACGTTTTCTATGTAGTCGACGGCCGTGCGGACCGACTGTCTAACCCGGTTTGAGACCACAGAATATGGACTGGACAGTGAGCGGCCGGGCCCTGATGTGGTGCATGTTGGCTTTGCTTTGCTGCGCCTGCCTCCCACAAAAGGTAAGAGGGATGACCGGATAAGCTAGTTAGCTCGGCTAACACTAGCTCGGACCTAGCCACACTTTTTACTCAAGACATTCTGCTTTTTACTGCCTTCAAACTCAAAAGTATTACCAGCGTAAGCAACAACATTTGGCATTCAGTAAACATTGAATTCAGGTTGGTGCTTGTAACATATCTAGGCTAACACTAACGTTAGCCTGGTGCTTAAAACGACTCGCTTTAAAACGCTTTGGAACCCCTGGAATTAACGTTACCAACGTTGTCACTGGAGCTCACGTCCAATCCACCAGGACAGTGTGTGTTCAGAGCACGACATTCGGATTTAATGTTCATTTAGGCGAATCAACGCAAATCAGAATCATATGTGCGATGTAGCAGAAGCCGTTTTTGTGTTTATTCCTATCGAAAGTTAGCCTTTATACCGAAATCTCAGTGATGTGGTGAAAACTTGGATTTGTACTGCTTTCATTTTAACTCCACACTTGTTTTCTTTTACGAGAACGAACACGCATCCTGTGCGTGTAGGCCCGCAGAAGCTTGAGTAAGGAAACGGTGCAAACCAAGCAGCAGCAGGTGTTAAGTTCATGTTGATGAAAAACTGTTTTTCTTATTGCCCTCGTTGATACATATACACGTTCAATAAACATCTGCAAATAGAAGACACTTCGATCAAACAGTAAAACAGCTGTTTCTACACTGAAGTAAAGGTTACAGGTTGACCGGTTCCTGTGTCAGTCACCCACATCTGCATTGGACTTTCTCAAAGCATTCCCTTTTTGCTGACTATGTCTCTACAGCCATCTGAATTTAGCAGGACAGATACTTGATGTGTGCTCCGTCACAAAAGCCATGTTATCTGTGTTGGTTCTTTGGGGTTGGGTTGATAAAATGATGCTGAATCTGTGGCAGGCCAGTGCAAAAACACCCAGAGAAACACCCGTGCTCCTGTGCAGAATGTAATGTGATGCGTTGCTAAATATTCTGATTGTAAAGTACCAACAGCTTTGCAGGAGAAGACTGGAATAAAATATAGATGTGGTAGTAATGCAGTGTTATCTAATTAATTATTTTTTTTACCAGACAAAGTAGACCGAGAATGGATTGCATAGTATCAGTGGCTGGCACAAAGTGGAGCTAGCTAACTTGTTGAAACTCAGCCAGATCTCTAGAAAGGCCGAGACACTTAGCTGCCGTCTAGCAAACCACTTCAGCTTGGCAACAGAATAAAGTAGCCCCTGTCATGTCTCAGGTTCTTGTTACACAGTCTCTTGGTGTAGTCTCACTGTTGTTTTGTCACTAAAATATGGACAGAAGTGTCAGTGTCAGAAAAGATGTGCCAGTGACTAAAATGCAGCTGTTTCAGCAGTCATTACTGTTTGTTTTTAGATGCGGCTTCACACTTTATGCTCATGACTCACTTCGCACATCAGTGGGCTGTTCACACTGCGGTACCACTAATGTTTCTAATTGACATTGGACAGCGACGTCCCACGGCTGTAGTTTGTTCTGTTGCTGTCACGATGGCCATATTTTTTTTTTATTTTTAGGTTCAGGTTGTACTAAGACAGGCTGATTTGATTTAAAAACAAGCTGTGATCTTACACTATCTTATCACAATGGTACATTGACTTTGCCCGACTTGAGGGCCAACATGACATCCTGCCCACTAAATCAACACCATGCAGAGAGCACCTGATAGATGGTGCTTTCAGTGTCTCCACTGATCGCCACTACTTTTTAAAATGTGAAACACTGACTTTGAATGATCATCTCCCCTGAGATATGTCTACAGTTATTTTGTTCTACTCTCTCACTGTTGTGTGACAGTGTGGAGGAAGTTAAACCTCAGGCTTTTATCTTGTACACAGGCTTGAAGGGAAACCTCAAATTGCTGCTTTCATGTGTGGATCATCAGATCTGTTGTTAATGCCGTATTGCTTTCTTCTTTCATGTACATAAAGAGATTTCTTAATTGATTTTCAAAACATATTTTTGATCACTTGAAGCTGTTGCTGTACTGCACCTCCCGTGACAAGTAACCACAGGTGTGATTAGGTATCTCTGAGTTCCTGTGTTGGTGTTTTGCTTTTTGCACCCAAGCTGCAAACATACCTCGCTGGTGGTGAGAGCGTGTGACACTTTTCAACTAAAAATTAGTAACTATTAGCTGCTGTGTTTCATTAGCATTTGGCAGTCATGTCCTTATCTTAAAGATTATGTATTTGCCTCTGTCTCCTGCATTTATCTCTACGTGACATGCAGTTGCAGATGTCTGGCCATATGTAATCCAGTGATTCACTTATCAGGACGCACCACGGTCATTCAGTCACAAACTGATGATGCAGGTAACGCTCCTACAGCCTGTTATATTTTAGGGTGCAGAGCAGCCATGAAAGTGAAACACTGATTGAGGTTAATTTATTGCCTCGTGTATTTTCTGATATTTCGTCACTTTTAAGATGACTTATAAAGTCACTTCTAATGAATAACAGCTGACACACAAGGTCCGTACCTCCTTTACATTTCACTGACCACTGTCTGCCTGCGTTGCCACTGTGCATTCAGTCTTTTTCTGAAGGCGCTTTGGGTACACTCCATAGGAAAGTCACCAGCAGTAACAGCCAGCCCTGGGTTCACTTTGTTCTGACACACAAGAGGATGGGGAGTGCATTTTACACACCAGGCTGCTGCTGCTGCTGCGACATCTGTTAACGTCAGCATTGCAGTCATTGTCTCTTTGTTAGCTGTGCCTGGCATTATTGCAGAAGAGAAAGTGAAGACCTCAGAACTTGACTTTGGCTTTGCTCAATTCTGTTTTTATTATGCAACTCGCTTATGCAACACCTGAACATTTCTGTTACATACAGAACAAGGAAATGAGCGGGGATGCCCCAGTGTTTCAACCTTCCAAAATTCTTTAGAATACGCATCCTCAGCTAATCTAGACAGCCAGACATGGTAAACCAGATGTCCCTGAAACCTAATACAAGAATATTCAACAGATTATCAGTGTTCATCCAAAACTAGAAGGCTAACAGATGTTTGGAAGGTCATTTGCTTGTGAACTCAAAAACCCTGACAGAGGTTATGGGGGCCAAAAAAAAACGGATAATTCATAGTCATGCTTCTCCCAGTACAGTTGTTTGATGCTTGTGGGAACGTCCACAGGTGCATAATATTGACTCTGTTGCTTGTATAGGATGTGAGACTGCTGCGAGGAGCATGCAGGCAAATGTGGAAGAACTTGGTTAGTGCGAAACTTTCAGTTTATCTGTTTGGTTTGGTGTTGGTTTCTGTTTGGGACAGTTATGCAAACGTTTTTTCAAATTTAAGATGAAGAACACACTTGCAGAAAGAAATGAGCATTGCAAAATACCCCCTTGACCCATGTCTCATACCAGTAGAGGTTTGGCTTTGTAAGGAGACCCAGGCTTTGTGACCAAGTGGAAACACCCTGAGTGATTTGGTGATGACCACACTTCTAGGGCTGTCCCGAATAGCAGTTTTTGGACTCCGGATATTCGCCGGTAAAACTGATTTACCTACCCAGCTAACAAATATTCGAATGCTTGGATATTCAGGTCCAGCCCTACACGTTTCCTCTCCTTAACACATGGTCAGTCCTGAGTTAATGGCTCTAGTTGTTTGTTTGTGCTTGGCTGAAAAGCACTTAAACTCCTACCTTCATCATCTCCTCAAAAGTGGCTCAATTCTCAGATGGCTATTGATAAATATAAATTGGTAATCTGCATTATATGCTGTTTGCACTTCCCCCATGGGCCTGTTCGGGGGGATTAGTTAGGGGGTGTGGATCAGTACTGCTTTGGCTCGGTAGGAGAAAGAGGGCTGTCTTAGCTGCCCAGCTTTTCGTATACTGTGTCAACACAGATGGCTTAGTGTGAGCAGCGGTGGTTCTGGTGTGTGTCTACACTGTACAGGCACAGTAGTGTCCTGTGTGGGCCACTAATAAGAGATAGGAAATCAATTTAAATAATGTGTCTCTGAAAACAGTTGGCATATCAGTAATGTAAAAGATTTGTAGATAAGAGATAGGAAATCAATTTAAATAATATGTCTCTGAAAACATATCAGTAATGTAAAAGATTTGTAGGGAGTTGCCTGTAATGTGAAAAATAAAATGTAGACGAACATGGGTGAAAAGTTCTCCCCTCCTCTTTAACTCTTTTAGTTGAGAAGTTCCTGTGTAGCAGTTGCATATAATTTTGAAGAAGACCTGATATCAAAGCACAAAGACTGATGAGTCTGAGTTCATGTGGCCAGCTCTGGTCTGTGGGGCAGTCGGAGCTCTCTGACGCCTCCACTCAACCTCTTCCTGCACACTGCTGCCAAAACCATAAGACGTCCACAACTTGGATAGAGCAGCGTTTTTAGAATTCCATAGTGGGTGAGTGGAGCACACATAACCCACCGTGTTGTTAATTCTGGCATAAACCAAGTCATGAGGCCAAGTCACTCACCCACAGATGTGGATTTCTTTTCAGTTTTTTCTGAATCTTCATTTGATATTCCTTTCTCTGTGTGTATCTGTCAGTGCATTGCCTTTTTGTATGCACTCTCTATTGGTGTCATACACTAAAGCATCCACCTAAGTGTTCTCATGTCTGGCTATGCTCCCTGTCTTTTTGAGTGGAAGTAAAAGGCTCTGGAATGACGGTGCCCACATGGCCCATCAGCCCACTGTTTGTCTTTGCAGAGGGATGCTGAGGCACTCTCCACTCAGCTTACTGTGAAATCTGTTTAAAAAGCCAGACTGCTCTTATTGGGTATATTGAGAAATGGCATGGGCGTAATGCCGCAGTTTTAAAACATGCACAGATCATGCCCAGTTTCTTAACCTTCCCCCATGTTGCAACACTCGGCTCTGGCTGTTACTTCAAACTCTCTGAGAGCTCATCCAGCATCCTGGGGGCACCCAGTTACCGAGCTAGTCAGTTCTTGGACTGTCAGTGTAATTTGAAGTTGATTGATTGGTAAAGCAGGCCAGGCTGGCATACTTCTTGGGGCGGCTCACCTTCCCCACCCACTTTAAGCAAAAGTTGAACTATACTGAGGTAATGATTAAAAACAGGCCTGTCTTTCTACAATGCAGTGACATTTGTCAAGCATCTTTTCCCCCAGATTTTATCACTCTCTAACTTCATTAGCATGATGTAATTTCAACACATCACTGATGTTCATCACTTTGATTCATTTGCATTATGAATGCATGTTTCTGATAGTTTAAGGTTGAGCAGAGTTCTGTTTCTTTTAAAGTAATTCTCCTCCATTTTTGCATTGTGTTTCTGTAGGGGTTTAGCAGTGCCAGCACAGTTTCCCTTCCTGACAGCCTGCTCTTTGTGTCCACCCTGGATGGAAACCTGCACGCTGTTAGCAAGAAATCAGGCTCCATCAAATGGACTCTGAAAGAAGGTAAGAGGAGAGGACTAGAGGAGACTGTAAGTTTTTGTTTGTGTACCTGTTTCAAGGCAGTTCCTTATTCAAGTTACATTTGCTGCCAAAGGGAAACCGGTGACAATGAGTTTTTTTTTTTTGGTCATTTTACCAAAGGTGTTTTTTGTTGTTGTCATTTGTGATGTTAAAGGGTAGAATATGCTTTGTAGGACAGCTGAAGCTGAATTTGATCCTCGGGTGAACTTTGGAGTGCATTTTTGCACCTGATGAGGGCTGTGTATTTTGTCCTTCACTTTTTACAGGGTAGTCACGTTTTGGGTGGAAACCTTCAGGGTTAGAGTGGAGAGCAGGAAAGGTTACAGTCTCATATGGGCATGTCAAGAGCGTCTTAAGACTAACTTGAAACATCCCAAAGTTATCCTTTAATTTATGTAAAGGTGTACAGTCTGTGAGCCTAATGTGAAAAGAAAGGTGTATCCACTATAACAATCATGATACCACTCCTAATACTACGAGTGGAAATTTATTTACATTATGTGGCTATTTATTATAGGAAATGTTTTCTAGGATTAAACCTTGTGGTTTGGCTGAACTTGAGGGAAAATGCTGTGAGATATTGTGTTGGGCATGGAAACTGGGTAATCATTAACTGAGAGAGGGGCAAACATAGCCTGTAATCAGGGTCTGAGCAGGAAAGGGTAAGTAACTTACTGTTGTGTCACCTGCACACACAGCATGTAATGTGGTCAGCATGTTGATGGAGGTCTATACATTTTGAAAAATGTTAGCTGAAAAGCAGATGTTTACTGTTGCTTTGGGAAGTTTATCTTAAGGGACATGATAATTGAAGACTTTACCAGATTTTTTCATAGATGTTGTCATGTTTTCTCCGTCAGTCTTGTACCAGAAACTATGGTCGTCTAAACTGGTTTGAGCTCACGTGTCTCGGTTAGGTCCACCTAATGCCCTGATCATTAATAAGCAGAGGTAGAGGCTGCTTCCTCCACATCGTCTGTTTTTCTGGAAGAGCTGTTGAATATAAATGTGTTCAGTTCTGTACCAGGCTTCACACACACCTGTTGTTGTGCGCCAGTCAGGCAGCCATACACCCACGTACTGAGGGGGAAGCAGAAAACTCGATGGACCGAGATGTTACAAATCAGCCCACATGCATGTTCTCTTACTGTTTGCTTGGCACTGGTTTCTCACCACCTTCTATAATTACATGGACTGAATGCTGATGCTTCTTGAGTACAGCAGTAATTGACCACCTTTGGGTAATGCTATGCCACACTCCCCTGCTATTGTTGACCCCCTTAGGGCACCTCCAGGGATCAGCACCGCCTGGTCCACGCCCTATTTGTTCACACTGTGGGGAGGTGTATGTTTGTCTAGTAGCAATGAAGTTTTGGGCTTTACAGTTTGGCTCTTGGCTTAAACAGACATAGTAGTGTTTTGTCTTTCTTTATCTTTGAGTTAGAGAACCACACCGGTATTTAAACTTCTACACAGTGGCTAATCATTTACCTAAATAGTTTTTGTTTTTTTTATTTTTGAATGAATTTTCTATCCTTACAGGCAGCTTTAAGTCATCCTTCATGCCACATGGTTTGAAAATCACCTTTCAGAAACCATAAATGCGATTTGATGAGTAATCTATTTCAGTGTTATTTTTGAAAGCATCAATTCCCACAACACAACAGTAATGTAACTTTAACTTTGACATCCCACAACACAACAGTAATGTAACTTTGACAAAAAAAGTAGAAATTGATAGATTACACGCGGTGTCTTAAGCAAGGTGCCAGTTTCTTAAGTTGATTTTCCACTAAACTGATGATCTTCTGCTGAATGGAAGGGAACAGCTGTGCAGAGAGTGGGAGAAATGACTGGGCTTTAAAGTTTTAGGCAATAATGTAAAAGTGCATGAAACTTGTAATAAATGGGTTTAAACATTCAAACACATGATATAGTGCTCCTTTAAGCACCCATCCCATGGTGGCACTTCATGGAGGAAAATGTGCATTGTAGCAACTTAAATTTGACCTTAGTGCTTTTAGGCATTTCCCTGCTGTTTGTTGGGTGTTTAGTACCATAAGATTCATGTACAGCACATCAAGTAGTAGTTTTGTTCTCATAGTTGTTACATTCTTGACTCATTCATAGAAAGCTATTTGCCAACATGACTGTTTGCCTTTTAACGTCTGCCACAGGGGAATCAGTTTTTGTTTGGACTTGGTGTTCTTTGCGCATGAATGTCACCAACGTTCATAACATTCCCTTACTCCACAGCTAACTGCCATTGTTGGTTCAGGTTCTTGTCAGTCCTGAATTGCATCTTGTCTCCTTTTATCTCTTCACAGATCCAGTTCTTCAAGTCCCCACACACGTGGCACAGTATGTACCTTTCAGTTATTTCACAGACAAATGAAGCAAATCACATTGATTATCTCATAACTCCAGGGCATGTTAAGATCTGGGGAAGTGAACAGTTGGTTCTCGTGGTCAACATGTTGGAGCTGCTTTGGGAGTAGCAGCATATGTGGCCTGGCTGGTCATAATGTTTTAGCTCATCTTTTCACATTCTTGTGTGTAGCACTTGTCTGCTTAAAAAAAAAGAAAGAATGCATGTGGATATGGTAACCTGCTGAGCTTGTCTTCTGTTAAACTAATTGCCTAAATAAACTCTGCGATGCTCTGTTTTCTTTACTCTTTCTACCAGGCCAGCTTTTCTGCCTGACCCCAATGATGGCAGCCTGTACTCTCTGGGAGGAAAAAACAACGAAGGCCTCACAGTAAGAGGAAATAACTTTTATCACAAATTATAATCTCCTGTCTTGAAACTCTCTTCAGTTTCCTGTTCTATAGAACGACATGACTTATAATTGCTCCTGTGTATGCAAGTCATGCTGAATGCAATGCACCATCATTCTGCAGTTGCAACTGTGGTTGTGCAAGCTGTTCCCAATTATACACATTATGTTTAGATATTGTTTATTCATTTTATTCCAACAGAAATTACCGTTCACGATCCCAGAGCTGGTCCAGGCCTCTCCCTGTCGCAGCTCTGATGGAATCCTGTACATGGGTAAGGATAATTCTCCAGTGGAAATGATGCCTTTTGATGGAACACATTGTTCTGTATCCCACTGTCCCCTCTTGCATGGACCTTTGTTACATTTAAGCAGTTCACATGTAAGGTTGAACTGAGCTGAGGTCACAAGTTTCCTTATCTCCAAACTGGTGCCATCCATTGCCAGTGTGGTTTTTTTTACCTAAATGAGCAGGTATTATCTACTTTTAATAAAATACCCTTTTGTTCCGCTCAACCTGCGGTTGTAGCCTGTATGTTTTTGAATTTACAGTTAACAGAGGGGAGGTGATCTCCTGTAGTCACTGTGTCATTGTTTAAAGGGAAGCGGGCGACATTTGCATCTCCACAGTTGTTATCAGTGAAGCTTTTGTTCTCATTCAACTGAAGCTGCAGCCAGAACAAAGCATACTGAAGATGCAAAGGTCTGAAAATGCTACAGGCCTAAATTCTCACTTTTTATAATTGCCCATGTGTTTGTTGCATTCATCTATAATAATCTATGATTAGGGTGTTACTGCCACTCCCTCACCTGACAGAATAGGTGAGATGCCAGCGATAAAGACGAGGTGAGCTGGGTGTTTAATAGAATGACAGAGTGGTAACACCCATCACTGTGCAGGTTAAATGACTGCATGCTAGTTTTGTTTAACTGGGCTTGTGCACTGTGCAAAAATGACAATTTAGCAGTATATAGTAAAGCCAGTTTTCTTTAGATAGGCTGTATTAGGGATTTGTTCAGTTTGTTCAACACACAACACCCGCAAGGGAAAAACATCACAATGATAAGGAGGAAAAAAGACGTTAAACCTTCTGAAAATGAACCTCTTCCTTGGTCAACAGACATTCAGTAGTTGTCACATTTACAAAGTAGGCAGGTGTAGAAGTACAAATATGTTGAAAGAGAATGATGATAATTAAAGTTTCAGAAGTGATTTTAAAGGTACAAGATGTGCTTTTGTCAAGAGCAAGTTAATGGCAACCTTCCAGAGGTAAACTCTGTGTGTATTTGTCTATGTGCTCCGGTACAGGTAAGAAGCAGGACTTGTGGTATGTGGTGGACCTGTTGACTGGTGAGAAACAGCAGACCCTGACCTCCTCCTTTGCTGAGATGCTGTGTCCCTCTTCATCTCTTCTATATCTTGGACGCACAGGTAAACAAAGCAAACTAACCCAGTAAAACGAGCTCAGCTGTTTGTTTTCCCAGCTGTTTGTTGATTTAATTTGGCTAATACACAGGCATATTTATCTTTCATGCTGTAACCCTAAGGGCAACCCCTTATTTACCTCATCTTGTCTGCTACTCCTGCATTAAGAAGACCACCAGCCCCCAGTCTGTGCCCACAGTGTTTAACATCTAGGGATGCTGGGATGGCAATAGTAGACAAGGACCTAGAGTCTGACAGCCATGTAAATTAAATACTTGCTATAAATCTGTAACTTTGTGTCAAGACAAAGCTCTGTTTGCCACCCAACAGCATGTATGTAGTTTTCTTTTCTCTGTCTCATTTCTTTTGAAGCAAAGGAAATGTATTACCACTTTGTATTTAAACCAAGAACTAGGTGCCCACAGTGTGGCTTTTGTGTTGCAGAAGGAAAGCAAACATATTTTTTTTTCCCTGGCTCATAAGTTGCTGTTCATCTCCCTGTTAGAGTATACAATCACCATGTATGACACAAAGAGCAGAGAGCTGCGCTGGAATGCTACCTACTCTGACTACGCCTCCACCCTTCCCGATGAAGACACCAAATACAGTAAGACACTGACTTTATTGTAGGGTAAGTACCTGATAGACAAAGCTGATCATTGTCTGCTTTTTGATCTCCCCCACCCTACAGAGATGGCTCATTTTGTGTCCAACGGTGATGGCCTTGTGGTGACTGTGGACAACGAGTCTGGGGAAGTTCACTGGGTTCAGAACTACAACTCTCCAGTCGTGGCCATGTATATCTGGCAGCGGGAGGGCCTCCGCAAGGTTCCCCATACTAATGTGGCCATGGAAACCCTGCGTTATCTCACTTTCATGTCGGGAGAGGTTGGCCGCATCACTCAGTGGAAATACCCATTTCCAAAAGAGAAGAAGCCCAAGAATAAGTTCATGTAAGCAGACTGAGTTTAACAACTGATTGTAGACATTTATTTTTATGATTGATACCAATGTGACATTTCATCTAAGTTTTGTCTTATGTTATTTGTACTCTTGAATAAGAGCCTAAATTACTGAAAGGGTGAAACCAAAATACTTGTACTTAGGTCAGTTACTGAAAGGGTGAAACCAAAATACTTAAATACTGCTTAATGTTTGGATGGAGACTAGACATGTAATCTCTAACTAGCGGGTGCCAAAGGACCTGGTTTCAGCTCTAGTTTCACACTGCACTACTGTTTTGTTTTCACATATTGTGTTCAGACCTGCTTTTGTTGAAAAGGAGAAATTGAATGTTCGGTGGTTTATCTGCTATTTCAGGAGTTGATGGGGAAAATTAAAAAAAGAAATTCTTGTGAATTTGTAGTGGTACATATTCTCCTGTTTTTGTGATTGCGTTTTGTCACATTTCTAAATAACAAGACTGGTGTAGGTTTTTTTTTTTAAAACAGTTGTTTCTCTTTCAGGGCCACTTTGTATGTGGGTAAATACTCCACCAGTCTATATGCCTCTCCTTCTCTGGTGCATGATGGAGTCACTGTGGTGGTGAGTGACCGTTACATGTATATCTTCATTTAAGCAAAACAGTTCTGATCAGTAAAATGTGAAATTAAAACATGTGGTTTTACTGTTAAAGTATCAGCAGGTTTTGCATTGTCAAACTTTCCCAGCAATGTATCTACTTGTTTTGTGGTTTCTTAATCTGTCTTCATTTTTGGTGAATGATTTCCTGGATTGCCAGTGAGTTCAATGCGTACATCCTGTTCCATTTGTGTTCTAGCTTGTCCCTAGCTCAAAAGTCACTTCGCCTCACAGGCCATGCTGTTCTGAGTTTTTTTGGTTTTTGTTTTTTTTGCTTGCGCAGTCCTTTGAGGCTTTCAATATGAAATTCATGTGAATTCCTTAAATGTTTGTGTGTGTACACACAGCCTCGTGGTAGCACCTTCCCCATGCTGGAGGGCCCTGATAGCCAGGAGACCGGCGAGGACAAGGAGTGTGTCATCACACCCAGCACCAGTGTCAAGTTCAGCGCTGGGCTTCGAGAACGCAACCGTATCAACTTCATGAGGAACTACCTGCTCCTCATAGGTATCACATTAGTACATAGATCAGAGAGTAATATTGGGTATAAGGCTACATTCACATCGCAGGCATTAATGCTGATCTTTTTGTGCTGGTGGTTCACATACCTGTTTGTAAATGACATGTATCTGGCTCCGATGTGAACACCAGTGAGATCCTAAACTGCCATGCATGCGCCTAGTTTATGGACCTAAAACATAATGACTTAATGCAGTGTTTACCGCGGTGCATTGTGGGTGAAAGGTGGGAACAACCTAACGCGTGCTATTGCTACAAGCAGTGATAAGTAATGTTAACGTTCATTTGCATGGAAAAATTATCAAAAGACCTTAAAATGGTTTCTGATTGAATCCATCCATTTCCATCGCTTTTTGCCGTCTCGTGGAAGCTTAAAAAAAATGCAGCTGTTGTTCATTGTGTGCTTGATGCACACAGTGGCATGCAACAAATAACACAAACCATTTTAAGATCTTTTTGACCATGATTTTTTTTAACTGTTGCTAACTAGTAATGAGTTCACTCTCCTTTACAGGCCATCATGAGACTCCCCCTGAAGCTCACACCAAAATCCTGGAGACGTTCCCTGATAACTTCCCTCGCAATCAAGGCAACGTCATCCCCCCTACCACTGACAAGAAAGCAGAAGAGGTCAGCGTGTGACACTTAGGATATTTGGTTATAAACTTCTACAGATGTATCCGAGCATCTTAACAGATTGTTTTCATTCTCTTCCTCCCTGTCCTCACCTCTGTTACACCTTCCCTCCATGTTGTAGAAGGTGAATGATAGCGGTATGGATGATGGCCCCCCATCTCCTCTGCCTGAAACCTCAATCCAAGAACCTGGGGCCAGTGGTCGCACTGTGCGTCCAGAAGCCCCTGTGGACTCTATGCTCAAAGACATGGCCACCATCATCTTCTCCACCTTCCTCCTGGCTGGTTGGGTGGCCTTTGTGATTACCTACCCCAAAGTAAGTGAAACACCTCCATCTAGTGGTAGTAGAAATATATTAAGGCCTCCTTCACAGATCCACAGGATAAATCTGGCTGCACATGGATATCTGAACTGTAACAAGGGGCCCCAACACCTTGTTTTGTTGTTGTTGTTTTATTAGGGGTCACAACCCAAAATGGCTGAAAACCCACTGGTTAAATTGTGAATAATACATTTGAGCTTTTATGTATTTTATGTAAAATCTGAAAACTACTATTTATACCTGCAAAATAAATGTGGAGGAGTAGAAAGTACAATATTTAACTTTAATATGTAATGGAGTAGAACTATAAAGATGCATAAAATAGATACAATTAAATTATGCTTAATTACTTTACCTGATTATGCTTTTATTTTTCACCATCAATAAAAAAAGAGACAGGCTTAAAATAGCTTGTAGTCGAAGGTAACTGCTGAAGTGGCTGCATTGCTCATGATGGACCAAACAATTTAAAAACAACTTCATTAAAGCAGCTTTATTATTTTTACAGCCTTGGACTTATTGTCTTCTCTTACCACAGAGTATGCACAAGCAGCAGCAACTGCAACACCAGGAGTTCCAGAGACAGATGGAGGAGAGGTTGGAGCTGCTTCAGAGGCAGCAGCCTTTCCCCCCCACAGATGTGGGCCTGAGTTTGACCCCTGACAGCGACTACATGGAGGCGGCCCCAACTTGCACCGAATGCTCAGACCACAGCAGCCCAAATATCACCCCCCGCGCCTCCAACCACTCCAACCTGTCTGTGTCTGAGCTGGGCAGTTCAGCCAATGAGCCCGAACATGGAGGTAAGGAGTGGGAAATTGTGACTACATGCACACTCTTTGTTTTTGCTTGTTCAGCACATCAACAGATTCAAACCAGTTTCGATTGTCTGAACCTGTGTGTTTGTCGTACCAGATGAAGACTCCGGTATTGTCAGAGTGGGCAATATAACTATCCATCCAAAAGAGGTGCTGGGTCATGGTGCTGAGGGCACAATTGTGTACAAGTAAGTCAACCAAGTGTGTTTTTGTGGGAACTCCTGTTTGATTTGTAAAATACAGAAAAAAATACTACCTTATTTTAATTAAGTATTTCCACTGTTTCTCCACAAGGGGTCAGTTTGACAACCGTCCAGTGGCAGTGAAGAGAATTCTCCCAGAGTGCTTCAGCTTTGCAGACAGAGAGGTCCAGCTGCTGAGGGAGTCAGACGAGCACCCAAATGTCATCCGCTACTTCTGCACTGAGAGGGACCGTCAGTTCCAGTACATCGCCATTGAGCTGTGTGCAGCTTCACTTCAGGAGGTAAGAAATGGGTTAATAAATCACTCCTGCATTTTTCTGGGAAGAACTTATTTGTATGTTGTTCTTAAGCAAAATTCAAGTGTTTGGTTTATAACTTCTTTTAATTGGTGCCTTTATAAAGATGCATTACCTTGTCAAGGTTTAGGTAGGCTATGGCATGTGATTTGAAATTTGGGATACAAGTGAAGGAAAATAGATGTGATTCTTTGTCATGTGTGTCTCAAGAATAGATTTCCCATTCTAAAATTAATTTGTTGATTTGGACTTCACCCACTGCTGTCTTTCATTTGTGTAGTATGTAGAGAGGAAAGATTTTGAGCGTCATGGCTTGGAGCCAGTCATGCTGCTTCAGCAGACCATGTCAGGACTGGCCCATCTGCATTCTCTCAACATAGGTACACTGAACCACAACTACTTTCACATTCTTATTAGTGTTGCCTGTTTTTGCATTACCAAACAGTATTTACACTAAAACTGACAGCTTGTTTTTGTCTTCTCATCTCCAGTGCACAGAGATTTAAAACCCCACAACATCCTGGTGTCGATGCCCAATGCCCACGGTCGCGTCCGAGCCATGATCTCAGACTTTGGCTTGTGTAAGAAGTTAGCAGTGGGCCGCCACAGTTTCAGCAGAAGGTCTGGGGTGCCAGGCACTGAGGGCTGGATTGCCCCCGAGGTTCTCAGTGAGGACTGTAAAGACAACCCAGTGAGTCGGTGGTAGTGTAGCAGCTCTCTCCTGCTGGTTATGAGCATTGTTAAATGGCAGGATTCACAGAAGATAAACTCTTTGCTCTAGTGTGATAACACTTCCATAGGGAAAAATCCTATCAAAGAATAAAGGATTTGGTCTTTTATGGTGTGAGCATCTGATGGGATACGTTTGTGAGAGCACAGTCGCTACAATTTGCTTTATGTCTGATGGCAGTCAGGTCACCACAGCCTAATGAACTTGATAAACCACTGCAAGATGTACTGTATGTAACATCACGATGCTGGTGTTTGATGCCACACTGTGACCTCCTCCTACGGTTTGTTTTTCCTCCCCTTGCAGACCTGCACTGTTGATATCTTCTCTGCTGGCTGCATGTTTTACTATGTAGTGTCCCAGGGCAGCCATCCTTTTGGCAAGCCTCTGCAGAGGCAAGCAAACATCCTACTCGGCAGATACAGCCTTGACCACCTGCAAACTGACAAACATGGTGAGATCTTAAGGTTTTGTTGTAGATCAGTTCCAAAGGTGTTTAAAATTAGTAATGTAGTTGCTGGTAAATGTAGATATGTATTGTGGATGATTGTGTTTATAAATGTGTGGTACCGCTGTGGGATTTCCCTATGATAACAATAACTTACTAATTTTTAAACTGACTTGCAGCGGACATTGTAGCCAGAGATCTGCTAGAGCAGATGTTGAGCATGGAGCCCCATTGGAGGCCTTCAGCTGAGAGTATTCTCAAGCACCCTTTTTTCTGGAGCCTGGAGAAGGAGCTACAGTTTTTTCAGGTCACAGTCCCTTTTTTGCTTAGATGACCATTTTTACTGCTTTTTCAAAAAAAAAAAAAAAAAACTAGAGTAAGCAGTGCATTATTGCACATTCAACTATACTTGAACCTCCATAAATGAAAAAGGCTACACAGTCACTTCTAAAGTGGTGTTTCCAATGAGAATAATACTGCAGACTGCCTGGCATGTTTGTTGAAATTCACTGACAGGGTTTGTGGCTGAATGCAGGATGTGAGTGACAGAATAGAAAAGGAGCCGCTGGACGGACCAATCGTGAGACAGTTGGAGAGAGGTGGGAGGGCTGTTGTCAAGGGTGACTGGAGAGAGCAGATCACAGTGCCACTGCAGACAGGTAAAGTCTACACAGCATGTCCAACACAGGCTCCTGGAGCCACCTGTTGGGAAATAGTCCTGTTTCCGGTGTTGTTTTAAACTTGGGTCCGCAAGTTTTCTTTCTCTCTCTTTGGCAGATCTGAGGAAATTTCGCTCCTATAAGGGTGGATCAGTCAGAGATTTACTGCGTGCAATGAGGAACAAGGTATATAGTGATAAACTGTATTTTGTTTTAAGATGAAACCGGTTTCTACTGTCAGACCTAATGCTTGAACTTCCCTCAACAGAAACATCATTACCGAGAGTTGCCTGCTGAAGTGCAGGAGACTCTGGGCTCCATCCCTGATGACTTTGTCTCCTACTTCACCTCCCGCTTCCCCCACCTGCTGATGCACACCTACCTGGCTATGCGGACCTGTGCACCTGAAAGGCCATTCCTGCCTTACTACTCAACTGCAGAGCAGCTTGCAAAAACACAGACACAGTACACACACCCAGATCAACAAAGACAAAACAAAGTGACATTTGATTTAGCAGAGCCTGGGCAGGTCTGTCACGCAACACCTGCTGAATCACCAGACGAGTCTGTATCTTCACATTTGCCAGTTCAGGTGGTTCAGCCACAAGCAGCAGCACCATCCACACAGACTGACTTGCACAGTCAAACAATGAATCCTACACTTGCCCCAGACTCACCTACAGCTCCTCTCAGGCTAAAAGCATCCGTTCAGTCTGAAATGCACACACTGCCAGATCCTCCTGGCCTGGATGACGAACAGTGTGAACTGGACCAGAGTCGGATGGACCCAGCACAGATGGCAATGTTGCCTTAGCGAGCAGACACCAAGCGGGTCTCAGTTGCTGTGCTGTGATTCGGTGGGGACCAGGCCTGCAGTGCCTGGGATCCACTGCCGGGTGCAGCAGCTACACCCTCGATTAAGTGCCTTCTGCTTACCTGGGTTAAAGTGCTCCCTCAGAGAACCGTCCACAGGTCTGTCTATGCCTAGAAGAAGAATGACTTTTAACAGGGTGTTGGTTATTGGAGCTGGAATCAGCAAAGAGATTTTTTTTTATTTTATAACAGCATGTCCAAAAAACGGTTTGTCCCAAGATATCTGGCCTCTGCTGTGGGTAATGTGTCTGGATGTTGTTGAACACTTGGATAGTTTTATTGTGCAATACAGATGCAATATGTATATTTTTGTATAGACTGATTCAGAGTTTGGATCATTAATGATAAATCATTTAATGTGGCCAGTGTGCCTTTTTATATCACTGTGCTGTAGGGGTACAGATCTTTGAAATGGACTATGCTAAATGTGCTTGATTCCAGTTAATGCTGCTAGACTGCTTCTCCTTTTGTAAACCAAGACTATTGTGTGGACCCAGTAAGAGTGGACTGTTCCAGCAGGTGTTCAGGGTGGCGTCTAGGGCAGGTCATTTTATCTTCATGTGTTTATGTAGGCAAATATGAGTTTAGAGTTATGTAACTAATTTTTCAAGGGTCTCAAAGTGAAGTTAATGACTTGCACATTAAATTCAAATTTTTTATACTAAGATTTTTTTTGTTCTCTGATCTTTATGCATCAACAGCCAATCCCAATCACAAGTACATTTTTCTTTTTACTGCAAGCAAATTAATCAAACATCAAATTAAAAGAACAAACACAGTTAACCTTGGTGCCAGAATGTGTGAATTACTTCTCTCTCTTCAGGTCACACTCTGATGTGTTACTAAAAATTAACCAGAAACCTGTTTACATATGTAAAATCTGTTTACACTGACCACTGTTTGCATGAGTAGCATAATTTTCCCCTTTCAGTGCCACTGTGACTGTCTCTCTATATACATCTCTGTTCACCATAAGGATTGTTTAATCATATGACTTGTAGGATGTGGCCTGCTTTTTGTTCTTCTCTTATGGATGGAATTAACTCTCTCTTACATCTTAAATGATAGAACCCTGGCTTATATTATACTGTGCAATACTGTGTCCTCTGCATTTCTTTGGAACTTAATTATATACTTAGTTTTCACATTTTGTTGTGAAACGTATTTCTGCTATCAATCAAAACATACTATCTATGGAAGAAATGCCAATTCATACCCGTACATATAACCCTTAGAATCGGTTATTAAATTAATGCTGCAATGAGAATATAAGGATTCTTCTGCCACATTATTCCTTTACTTCATTGGCCCATTATAACTGTAGCTGAACTACAGACCAGATTTACCTGAACTGTAGTTTACTGTTACTAACACAGTTATAAATGTGTTAGTGTAATCATGCATTACTCTGTTACTAACACAGTTATAAATGTGTTTGTCTATGTAATCTGTAGACGTGAGTGTAATCACGCATTACTCATGTCTTGGCTGTGTTTGGTGTGTCCGGTGGAGGTGGTGCATTCCTGTGGTTTGTGGAGGTTGTACTTTCTCCAAAACGAAACTCGAGAGGTGAACAAAAGTAGCATGCGCAGATCTGCCCATCAGCATTTGACGACTTCCGCTTCAGCAGTGCAGGAGCCAGTGAAAAGTCTGACTGCATGTTTAAAACTACCAAAGAAGGCAGTCCAGAGAAGGGACCAGGCTGATTGTTTGCACTAGGCCTATTTATCTCAGGTAAGAAACAAATGGCCTCCTTTAAAAAAAAAATATATATATTCGTTTGTGTACATTGTAGTGTTTTCCTTGCTCTTGTTATGTAGCTGATGGACGATGAAATGCTCTCCTCCAGATATGTAGCTTGCGATTTCCTGTGGCTAATGGATAAATCTATAATATATAAACCCTTCTATTGAAACGAGCTGTAGGAAGACGATCGACTGATTTTATTCTCTGGTGTGGCAGAATAACTATGTGAATTAATAGCCATTTGTGTAGCCATAGACAAAAT
>NW_018128107.1:0-5709 GCF_001952655.1 Monopterus albus | reverse complement strand
CTCATGTCTTGGCTGTGTTTGGTGTGTCCGGTGGAGGTGGTACTTTCTACAAAACGAAACTCGAGAGGTGAACAAAAGTAGCATGCGCAGATCAGCCCATCAGCATTTGACGACTTCCTCTTCAGCAGTGCAGGAGCCTGTGAAAAGTCTGACTGCATGTTTAAAACTACCAAAGAAGGCAGTCCAGAGAAGGGACCAGGCTGATTGTTTGCACTAGGACTATTTATCCCAGGTAAGAAACAAATGGCCTCCTTTTAAAAAAAAAAATCGTTTGTGTACATTGTAGTGTTTTCCTTGCTCTTGTTATGTAGCTGATGGACGATGAAATGCTCTCCTCCAGATATGTAGCTTGCGATTTCCTGTGGCTAATGGATAAATCTATAATATATAAACCCTTCTATTGAAACGAGCTGTAAGAAGACAGGTAGTGCTATTTGAATTCAGGACCAGCGCGCGCGCGGTTAAAATGTGGCTTGTTTCAATGACCATGTATCACTTCCTATGTGGCAAATGTAATCATCAACACGATCGACTGATTTTATTCTCTGGTGTGGCAGAATAACTATGTGAATTAATAGCCATTTGTGTAGCCATAGATAAAATTATTATTGTTATTAGGGTGCAGTCGCTGAAATTACACTCTTACTTACACTAACTTTCTCTGACCCACCCTCATTATCTGTAAACTCGGTGTATGCTGCTATTACTACAGCAAACTTCTGAACAAGACTGATTTCTTCAACACTTACCTCGGTGTATGCTGCTATTACTACAGCAAACTTTGAACAGGACTGATTTCTTCAACACTGCCCCACCCTAATAGTAACCTTAACCTTTAAACTAAGTCTTAATATTTTTAGAATGAATCTTTAGCTTATTAATTTGATATTGGTATGTCTATTGCTTGTTTATATCCACTGAACGTTTGTCTTGTGTGACAACTTACAAGCTCACAAATTAAGTTATTTTTTTCCTTTTCAAGTTTTAGAAATTATTTATAGTCTACACACATAGGCCTTAAGGGCAGAGACACACCAGGAACTAGCAGCGACATGGGCAGAGTGTTGCGCCACCTCGTGGCCTTTTGTCTGGGTTGAAAAAGTGGCACTTGAACTACACAGAATACAGCCAGCAACCAAATAACGCACCTGTTCTAGACCTGCGTGGGAGAAATAACTCCCCCTACCATCAGGTGGCAGTATTTGGTTTCGCCATTCACAAGGGGGAAAGAAGAAGACCTGGACAGCAGAAATGCAAGTTGTAGACAAAGCAGCACTTGTTCAGGCTGTTGTTTATACCTCATTCTAATCCAGAATATGTTAAGAAGTTGCAAGTCTCATTGCATTCTCTGCCTATATTACGGCTAAACGTTATGCATAATTCAGAGCGTGGCCACTTTGAGTGACAGGCAGGAGGGGCAAGTGGGTGGCTGCTAGCTGTGTAACGAGCTTTACTGGTAAATGTAGGTAACTGGTAAACTTGTAAATAAATGCACATTTCTGGATTAGTCCTGGCAGGTGGAGTGAAGAACTGTCAATAGAAAATAAGTGGGTGACATCACAGTGGGTTAGACATCATTTAACTAGAGTACTCACCCCTTATTTGGCACATTTAATTGTATGGAAAAAATAAAAAAAGCTCACCCCTTATTTGGCACATTTAATTGGATGGACAAAATGAAAAAATGCATAAAGAAAGTGCATACAACTCAAGTATTTATATCCATGTCAGGCTACAGTATTACTGTAAAGAAAGTGCATACAACTCAAGTATTGATGTCCATATTGGCCTGCAGTATTACTTAGACTCTAACGTTGAGTTATTTAAATGAGGAATATAAACACTAACAATTTCTGCATGGAGTTTGGCCTGAGACTCTAACGTTGAGTTATTTAAATGACGAATATAAGCACTAACAATTTTTGCATGGAGTTTGGCAAGTCTCTCAGCACAACAGCTATATCAAGACGGATAGTAAACTCAATCAATCTGTGATTCCCATTTGAAAGTTTCACCACAAAGTTTGATGAGATAAATCTGCCTTTGAATCAGTGTCATTTACCACATATTTATCTGTGTGCACAATGATAATTGACTAAATGTAACTGTTTTGATGTTTTCTTTTGCAGATGGGAGGTAATAAATAAACACCAAAGTTGATAATGTCACGATAGGAGAAAGAAAATCATGGGTGAGTAAGTGATGAATCTAGCCATAGGGGCTGCAAGCCAGTGACTTCTGTGCCGGTCCCAAGCCCAGATAGAGAGGGTTGCGTCAGGAAGGGCATCCAGCGTACAAACATGCCAAATTTAAACATGTGACTCAGTGTGACCGCCACCGGTGCTGGTGGAAATTGGACTACTGTTGGTCGAAGAAGGAGAGGAGGTAGAAGGATTCATAGACAGAGAGAGAAGAGGAAAGGCAGGAGTATAGGTCTGAGAATAGGGACTCAACATTGGTAGTAAGTGATGAGTGATAAGTCTGTTTGAGCGCTGTGCATGTGCTCCTTTGTACACAAGTTTAGAAGGCCTACTTTAATACTGTTTGTTATATAATAGTACATCTGCTGGATGTGTAAATAATGTTAGGTAAACGCGTGCCCCAGTATTGATCTGCTGTGCCCCGGTAAAAGCACACGTTCAAGTTTTAACAAGCTCCTATATTTGGAAGTGGATTAATAATAAAGGGAAAAGATTTTTTATTTGTTGTTCTAATCCAGAATGTGAAAGCAGCAACGGTTAGGGTTCGTACACCATGTTGCACACATATGCAGAGCATGCATGTTGAAGCTGGTGCAATGCAGGGTGCATGCAGTGATCCATGTATTGTGCAAAAAGCAAAAGAAAGGAATGGACTGAGGTATGTGATGGAGACTAATTTAAGTTTTTGAATAATACCAATGATCTTATTTTGACTCAGACATTACTGACTCCTGTAGATGGACATAAGTCGTGAAGAAAATTTTATAGAGGAGGCTGAGAGAGGGAAGAAGTTCAGAGAGATGAGGGTGAGAGAGGGGAGATCTGGCTGTAGCTGGTAAACAAGGTAACGTAGTTTAGTTAACTAATATGCAACCGAGCACAGATGTTGAATGTGAAGTAAATTAGAGCTCTGTACATCAAAGCTATTTATTGGTGTGAGAATGCATAATGCATCACATGTAGTTGTTTATGTTAATGTCGGACTGTTCATTTTGTATTTAATAAATAGTCTATAACATATTTGATGCTCTTGTCACACAGTCCAACTATTGTTTATTTTATGCATTTTTAATAAACTGGTGAACCTGAAGCAGGAAGGGAAAGTGTGGAAGAAGCTGTCTGTGTCTATAGAGACAGATGTGTGACCACCAGCCATCTATTGCACAACACACTTTTGAAGTAATTGGAGCATGGGTATGTTATGTGGCCTTATGAGTTACAAAAAAAGAAAAAAGAATGATTGCTTTTTTTAGATGAATTTGTTGTGAATAAATTTAGTTAGTGTAAAATGCAAAAAAAGTGCAATACAGGGCCAGACCTTTACGTCATAAATCATGTTGAGAATGTTCTTGATGTAGCTTGAAATGAATATTTTCATAAAGATTAATATCCCTACATTTCTACCTTTTACTGGTAGTTGTTGTAGTAGCAGCAGTGTGGCAGTGGAACAGTGGGCTAAGTACTAAGTGAAGTTCACATAGCACAATATACAGCACATTTCATTTATGCAGTAAACATTCAAGAAGAAAAATGTGTGATTTGAGTAATGGGAGGCCTGTGTCCCAGTAGAGCTTGATGTCTAGAAACGCCTCTGTTGGATACTATTAAGATACGGACTAACGCGTTGTTGAATTTGGCCTTTAATGAGATTTTTTGACAAAATGGAAACCTGTCTGCCTTTAAAATAAATGCTGCTACCAAATATCACTAAATTTACAAACTGCAAATATTCTGAATTGTAGAAGAGAACTACAGTGATTTTTTTTGATGCCATCAATGACTTTTTCTTGTATCTCTTCTCACTATACAGCTGACGAACCTGAGCAGCCGCCTAAGAACTGGACTGAATCTCAAGTAAGCACCTGGCTAAGATCCATTGGAGTGAAGGAGCAGTACATAGTAAAGCTCTATGAGGAAGAAGTGGATGGACAAATCCTTCTTACACTGAATGAGGACTTTCTGAAGACAAAGATTTGTATGAAATCAGGGCCTGCTCATTTGATTATTCAAAAAAGAGATGAGCTCCTCAATGTCCAGAAAAAACCTCAGGAGAAGAAAAAGCCCATCAGTGGCAAAAAAGCAGAGTTGGAGCAGAAAAACATTAAGCAGAAATCAGATCAGTATCTTCCTATAACAAGTGAAGATCCTCCAGCACAGGTTTCTATAAGAGATCAAGATGTCTTAGAGGAGAAACAAACTGTTCAGGAACAACGTGTGTTTACTTCAAAGGAAGACTGCAAACCACGCCCATTTGATCAAGAAGCGATCGATTTTATATATGTAAAGCACAGAGTCCTACAACCTGAATCGGGTGCTTTTGATCTAATATCTCCATGTCATGAATATAAGTCTTTTTCTGTAGCTGCTGCCTTGGATCGCACAAGACTCCAAGCTAAGTTTGCCAAAGAGGTTCTTAAATTTGCGACTGGTTGTATGAATATCAGGTCAAATGGCACAATACACTTTGGTGTAATGGACAGCAAGGAAGATGTAGGATATGTACATGGTGAGATTATTGGTGTCCCTGTGAAAGAGAAGGGCATTTATGTAGATGCTTTGGACTACATTGAAAGGACTTTCTCCTCTGATAAGGAGCACGTGCGCCAGTGTGTGCGGCCTCCCAGGTTCATTGAGGTTATGGATCAAGAAAGTACAGAGAAGAGGTATGTTGTAGAAGTTGACATTGTGCCTTCAGTAAATATTGTTAAGGGCAAGGTGTATGCAGTTCGTCTGCCAAACTTCAAAGAGTCAACTAACAAAATAGAATTTGAGAAGGAAACAATTCTGCGGAGGGTTGGTTCAAAAACGGAGCCAGTGAGCGACAAAGATCTCAGTGACTTTTACCAGAGAGTCAAAGATCGGGATGGTCAAAGAGAAGACGCGGAGAAAAATCAGTTTCTCAGTGCTCCAGAGATCT
This sequence comes from Monopterus albus, assembly GCF_001952655.1. Classification (NCBI taxonomy): domain Eukaryota; kingdom Metazoa; phylum Chordata; class Actinopteri; order Synbranchiformes; family Synbranchidae; genus Monopterus; species Monopterus albus. The sequence continues at coordinate 591 of NW_018128107.1, read as the reverse complement.
GCCAGGACCTTGGTAGGAAACTCAAAATGCTCATGACTAGTGGCAAGAAATTAATTGAAAAGGGGAAATGGTTCATACTCATCACAAACAGATTCACATCTGATGACCTTGGCAGCATTGACTGGCTGCTTAACTTGAACCTTTTCTGTGTGTTTGACTTTGACCCAGACTCAAAGGTATCAGGTCTTTGCAGTAGATACCTTCAGCATCATGCTGCAAACATGCACTCTCTGCAGAGCTATAGGATATCAAGTGACACAAGCATCAAAGATTTCACAAGTAACTTGCATCTGTTCGAGCAAACGAGCTGGATCTTTTGTAACGGCCGTTCTGACTTTAAAGGAAGTGAAACTCCATGTGATGAAATGACCTGGATCAAGACAAAAATGACTTTCTTGAGGGAATCTGTGTCTTTGATTTGTAAACAAATCTTGCCAAAAGGGGCATTTCAGGTAATTTTCCTTCTCACATCACCAGTTGAGAAACCACTCTTGCACACCTTTAATGAGTTTTTCACAGACATGGAAGGCCACGAAGACATCATCTGCATCTGTGAATCACAGAAAAACTTCCAGAAGTGGGAGAGCTTTG
>NW_018128106.1:680580-682300 GCF_001952655.1 Monopterus albus | reverse complement strand
ACTTGACTGAGCAAAAGCTTTTCCACATTGACCACAGATATACAGCTTCTCTACGGTGTGAAAACTTTGGTGGGATTTTGTCAGCTTCCGGGTTGCAAGCGAGAGCAGACGTCTTTACTGCTTCTCTTGTCTGTACTACGATTTTTCACATCTTCCACATTTCCAAGTCTTTGAACAAATTCTACAACTACTAAAATGCCTCCAAGAGGGAAAAGAGCTAATAAATCCGAAGTGAACGAGGATGTTGAGGCTGAAGAAGATTCTATTTCAGTGGCGCAAGTAGCTGAGATGATGAGTCAGCAGAAGCTTATGTTCACTGCGCTCATGTGCCAACAGCATGAGAATTTCCAAGGCTTTGTGAAACTAATTATGAAGACAAATAAGAGATTAGACGACTTGACCAAAGAAATACAAGAGATCAAAATGAGTTTGCAGTTTACCCAGCGAGATGTGGACGTGATTAAAGCGGCCGTGGGGGTGCAGGAAAAAATTGCCAAAGAAACCTGTCGGGACATCGACAAAACCCGAGAGGGTCTAATAACTATTGCATGTAAAATGGAGCAATTGGAAGCACAGTCCAAGCAAAAAAAACCTGATCTTCGAGGGAATCAAGGAGTCAGCTGGAGAAAGCTGGACGGAAGCGGAGTGCAAGGTGAAGGAGATTTTAAAGGACAAACTGCAAATTTATCAAGATATAGAGATGGAAGGGGTTTACAGAATTGGGAAATTGTCTGAACAAGGACCAAGGGGGATGATTGTTAAGTTGAAGAATGAGAAAGATAAGACAAACATTCTGCAGCAAGCCAAGAAACTTAAGGGAACCAAGTTTTACATCAACGAAGATTACCCCGAGGCTGTGAGGAAGAGAAGAAAAGCGTTGATGCCGATGTTAAAAGCAACTAAGGAGAGAGGAGAAATCGCGTTTCTGCGATACGATAAAGTGGTGACCCGACCTCGGAACCCAGATTTTGGACCCATGACCAGCACGTCGAGACAAGGAGAGTATGATGGGGCCGCTGGACCCTCTCATGTCTGAAGATGAGCTTTGGAACCAAAAACAACACCATGACCAATGGATGTGATTTGCTACAGAAGTTAATAGACTTTGAGGGTCGGGAGCTGGAACTGAACACATTTGGAGACACTGAAATTCACTATCATGAAATGGACGATGGCTTTGACCCTGAAAAAAACTTTTTCAAGAACTTTGAAAATAACTGCAAGTATTACACGGATGAGCAGTTTAACAGCAATGTCAAGACTGAAAACAAATTATCATTAATTCACTTTAATAGCAGAAGTCTATACGCAAACTTTCAGAGTATAAAACATTATCTTTGTAGTCTTACACATTCTTTTAATATAATTGCTATTTCTGAAACCTGGATTAATAATGTAAGGGGAGTGGATTTTGACCTTGACGGGTACGACCTGGTATGCATAAACAGAGAGAATAAGATGGGAGGTGGTGTGGCTATGTACATAGATAAAAACTTATGTTATGAAAAAGTTGAGAACATGTCAAGGGCAGTTGATAACTTGCTGGAGTGTGTGACTGTAGAATTATTCGTGGAAAAAAAAGAAAAAGGTTGCAGTAAGCTGTATTTATAGAGCACCTGGAGCCAGCATAGAAAAATTTAATGACTGGATGGAAGAAAATTACTTGACAATAAGTCATAAATTAATGTTTATATGTGGTGACTTCAACATTGATTTATTC
>NW_018128106.1:677149-678938 GCF_001952655.1 Monopterus albus | reverse complement strand
GCAGCAGGGAAGTGCTTGTTACGTTGTATAGTATTTGGGATTTTGGCTTTATAGACGTTGCTGCATTTAGTGGGATATAAGACTGCTGTGTTTATGTATAAAGCCAGGAACAATTTATTACCTGGTGGAATTCAAAAACTATTTAATGAAAGGGAAGGGGGATACAATTTAAGGGGTCAGTTAAATTATAAAATTCATGCTATACGTACAACCAAAAAAAGATTCTGTATTTCGATAAGTGGGGTAAAACTATGGAATAATTTAAGTGTGGACATAAAGAACAGTAAGAGAATTGATGAGTTTAAACACAAATATAAAGGTATGTGTCACTCAAGATATGGGCAAGAACAGGCTTAATGATTAATTTGGTGTAACATTGAGAGTGTGGTGTGAAATTCTACTTGTGTGATGTAGAAGATAATTATCAAAGTATGTAATTATGTATATCACTAGCGTGGGTAGAACAAAATTATCTATGTAGTAATACTGCTTGCAAACCAATGATAAGATGATGTTGGGGGGTAGGACTAGATAAGTCTAACTTCTTCCTACTCCGTTCAAGCATGTACTAGGTATAAGTAAATTGATAATGTATTTGTGGATATGTGTGAAATTATGTGTGTTGACAAATTGACTGTTGTTACATGTTTGAAAGAATAAATCAAATCAAATCATTTTTAAGCCACTTGAATGGGTGAACGTTTTACCGCACTGGTCACAATTGTACGGTTTCTCACCAGTGTGAACACGCTGATGAACTTTCAGATTATATAAACGTGTGACAGCTGCCCCACATTGTTCGCACCGATAGGTTCTATCTCCAGTCTGAACATGTTGATGGAGCTTTAAATGCTCCAGCTTTGTAAAGGTTTTCCCACACTGGCCACACCGACATGGTTTCTCAGGAATCTTTAACCATGTAAAACCCAAATATAGAAAAAAAATGAGCAAAAAAATTTTTGACCTCAGATATTGTTTTAGGAGGCCTCTGATGTAGGAATTAAAGAGTTTTCACAATTTTTACATTTTAGTAAGTTTTTAGGGAAATGTTGTAATATTGCAACGTTGGGCCTAGTTGGGAGCAGAATTTCTGTATTTGTATAGGAACCATCTCCAAACAATAATAATAATACTAAATACTGGAAACAACAAGAGTGTGATTGCTGAAATCACACTCTTGTATAATCACACAACAATCATATTTTTATGAATAAGCATTTATTCATGAATGAAGTCTGTTTACTTGCAGTGATAGTCCCTAAGACAGTTCTTTTCATCTGAGAAACAGAGGCGAACATTGCACTTGCTACACAGTATGTTTGTGTATCCATTATTGCAGTGTCTGCAGCGTCCTCTCTTCGTCTTTACTGGGAAATGTGCAATCATGTCTTTGCGTACATCCAGTGGGGGGTGGTCCGATGACCTCTTGGCTGGGGTACTCACATCTGATGAGGATGGTCTCTTCTGAGGATGCAAAGGGCTCCCTGATGTCACTGTCTTCCCTGAAGATGGTCGCCCTCTCTTGGGTGATGTGTTGTGTGTGTTCACCAGGATGAGAGAGGATGCAAGTTGTGCCTGAAACTGTCTCCTGTTCAGTATCTCTTTCTTAGTCATCTTGTTAGAAATTAATAAATTAGTCAGGTAATTATTAGACTTTAATGTGTTAGACTTTAATGTGTGTTAGTAATGCAGTTTAGTAGGATTCAAAGTCTGCTCATGTGTGCTCTGCTTCAAGGTTAGAAGATAATGTGATTCTGAAAAGTGTACCTTGACACCAGTTGTTTTCTTG
>NW_018128106.1:665637-668957 GCF_001952655.1 Monopterus albus | reverse complement strand
GACACTTATGCTAAACACCTGACACTGTAGCTCCACTCAAAATTGCTCAAGGTCTCTCTGCTATACCGCTGCCCTGCACTGACTGTGTACATGTGGTTAGAAAACAAATTAAGTGTGTAGAAAGAAAATGCAAAACCTCTAAACAGAGTTAATCTTCTACATCTGAAAGTTCTTAAATGATTTGAAAACACTAAAAGAAGAAAGGACAAACTACTTCAGGGAGGCGACAGTGGTCTGACGGGTAGAGCAGTTGTCTCTGCACCGGATGGTTGAAGGTTCGAATCTTGGTGCCTGCAGTCCACATGTTTAAGACACTGGACCCCCTCACTTTGTCAAAAATGTTGCCAGCATTAAAACTCATTCAGCCCAGTTTGCCATATGGTACCATGAGCTTTCTTAAGTGTCTAATTCTCTTAACTTTCACAGACTGAGCTACTGAGGATACTTGATAGCATGAAATCTTCTGCATCCTCTTTGGACATTTTACCTGTCAACTTTGAGAGAAATTTTCACTATGTTAGCATCTGATATTTTTTGGTTTTTAATGGTTCCCTATCCTCAAGGGTCATTGCTTGCATTTTAAGTCACCTGCTGTTCAACCCCGCCTAAAGAAAAATATCCTAGACACTGATAACATAAATAATTAGTGACCAATATCCAAATGACCATTACTTACTAAGGTACTGGAGAAGATGGTCTATAGTCAGTATAAATCTCAAACGAACACACACTGGTTGAAAGGTTTGTGCTTTTAAATGATTAATTTTCTTGTCAAAACTTTGCTGAGGCTTGGTTAACAACAAGTCAATTCCAAAATAAGGTACACAAAAGCCTTAATATTGGGGCTGCTGTTTGCTGCAGTAGAGAATAATTCAAACACCCAAAACATGCTAGAGAGATTATGTCTCTCATCTGGCCTGAAACGCCTCAGAATCCTGTCAGAGGCACTGAAAAATGTTGCTGGGGAGAGGACGTCTGGACTACCCTGCTGCACCTGTTGCCACCTATATACCCAAGTTGGGGGTGGGGGTGGGGCTATGACTAAATCAAACCCCTCTTTTTTTTTTTATAGTGACAACCGAACAATCCAGTTTATGCCATGATGTGACACTTATGCTAAACACCTGACACTGTAGCTCCACTCAAAATTGCTCAAGGTCTCTCTGCTATACCGCTGCCCTGCACTGACTGTGTACATGTGGTTGGAAAACAAATTAAGTGTGTGGAAAGAAAATGCAAAACCTCTAAACAGAGTTAATCTTCTACATCTGAAAGTTCTTAAATGTTTTAAAAACGCTAAAGGAAGAAAGGACAAACTACTTCAGGGAGGTGACAGTGGTGTGACGGGTAGAGCAGTCGTCTCCGCACCGGAAGGTTGAAGGTTTGAATCTTGGTGCCTGCAGTCCACATGTTTAAGACACTGGACCCCCTCACTTTGTCAAAAATGTTGCCAGCATTAAAACTCATTCAGCCCAGTTTGCCATATGGTACCATGAGCTTTCTTAAGTGTCTAATTCTCTTAACACTCTGCTTTCCCCTGTAACTGTACCAATTTATAGGTATGAAGTATTGGCAGGAAAAGTTGTTTGGAGATTATTCAGACATTATGGACGTAAAGCGTCACCAGACCATCTACATTTAACATACTGCATCCTGTCTGGAAGAGAAGATTCAACCTGTTGCTGGTGCTACAGGAGAAGTCACCAGAGTCATCTGGATTCATCAGCAGGGACCACCAGTGTCTGGGCCCAATTATATAGACATCCATGCAATAGCTGTTCATGTTTTTACTGTGAACCAAAATGGTGGAAAAACAACAATAATGAGATCAGCTGCCTGATTTTCAGAGAACCTGTTGTTGAGTAGCCAAAAAATACACTCAGCTTTGTACGAAATGCCCCAGGGGTCATGAATTAAAGCTTGCCTTAAAACACACTTGACCCTGATGTCAAAATCCAAATAAAAGTGCAAAATGCATTCCAAGTATGAAAAGTAAAAGCACAGCTTCAGCAAAAATACACAATTAAATTGTGAACATTAAACTAGGTATTAAATCACCAGTGACAAGTTTGGGTAAACGTTTGACTGGAAGTGTATGGCTATGATGTTTGGTACACATATGAAGAAGAAGCTTTATTTTATTGTAACATTGTGACACATATAACAAAATCCTGTTTGGAGCCGAGAGCCCGGGCCACTACGTGCTGCCACCACGGGCAACTTGGGGGTTCAATGTCTTGCCCAAGGACACTTCAGCAGGCACCGAAACTTGAACCTTCAACCTTCCGTAGCCTGGTGGGGGCTAGGCAGCATGCTGGGCGAGAGCCGTAGACCTTTAGACCTTACACAAAAACACACATAGGGACATGCCTCTCATGGACAGTTATATGCCAAGATGGCAGGATTGGTGTGGTTGTCCATAGTTAACAGGTGTTTTGGGTTGGCGGGTTATAGTTTTGTTTCGCAGCTTCTTTTTGGGAGGAAACTGTGTGTATATAAGTTCTGATGTTCAGTGTTGTGTTCTGTTAATAAGAGCAGTGGCTACCCGTGGTCGTGCAGTGTGAGGGGTAGGAACTCTGCATAAAAGCACAGCCTGACTCCAGTGTCATTCATCAGAACCTCTATACCCCACTAGCTCGCTGTGATATTTTTTATTTATAAAAACAATTGTAGTGGTTAGAAATAAACCAGATTCCAGAAGTAATATGTAATAGAACAGTATGTAGTTCATATTTAGATAATACTTGTGTTAGTTGTGCAAGGATGTAAGGCTGAGCTCAGTGTGTATGGAAGCTTGATCTGTCTCTGGCGCAGGCAAGAATATCTTGGGCTGTGTCCCTTGTTTAGCCTAGGGGTCAACATCCTGAGTGACTTCCTCCTCAGATAGGGAATGGATATATTGTAGCTGTAGCCTTATGTGAACTGTTCGTGTGCTCTGTTCAGGTTTAGAAAAAGGAAATGTGTGCTAGGTCAATGTGACCTAGAAGGTCATGTACTGGACAGTTTAGACAATGCTAGGAAGAAGGTGTGTGTGGGTAGCTGGCATGGGACCGCGTCTTCATGGCTCCGGCTGTGTGAGTATGAGCAGATAAAAAGCTGGGTTAGAGCAGAAGAAGTGGGAGAGAGGATGACCATACTACCGTGAACAGTGTACCACAAGCCTGGCCTCGGCGGGCCGGGGGGAAACGACGACTGACTGGGGGTTGACAGGGGAACCGACTCGGGACTGACATCAAATGGCTTGACTGACTGGTGCTGACTGGTGACAATCTTCTTATGCTTTATCTATTCCATTGCAAGAGGAGAGTCTCTGTTCTCTG